>NW_017728381.1:1031-2412 GCF_001865875.1 Lupinus angustifolius
TAGGAGTTGCTTATCATTTTGTGACTTTTGAAACACTGACGGCTTCAGCTTGTTCATGTCTTTGTTTAGTGTCTTTTGGCGATGATTAATATTTCTGCCCTTTCTTGTTGGATATGTATATTAAGTACTTATGATCTTTTATATCTATGAAGATGTATATTCAGGAAATGTTGTATCATTTCAGTTACCATTAGGTAACCAGTTTTGATTTTTGTGTTATATGTTACTTAAAGTGATGTCCCGGAAAAGAAAGGTTTTTAAAAGGAAACAATTTTATATCACTAATTCAAAAAAAAATTGACTAACTTTTCCGCGTAATAATTATAGAGTATTTTTTGGGGCGTTACATAGTTTTGCATTGGACAGCAAAACGAAACAGGATAAAATCATTGCACAATCTTTTCTATCCCTTTCTCTTTTATATTTCAAGATGTTTTAATTCGAGTTTGAAGTTGATATTTTCCATGCATATACCTTGCTATATCCTTGTCAATCTTGCATAAAAATATCTGCTTCTGTGTTGGTTAACAACAATGCAAGAAGTTGTTCTGATCATTCTGTTTCTGTTTTGATTTAATCGATTAAGCTCACTGCTTAATCGATTAACTGTGCATTTTTCAGCAAGTGTGTACAAACCAAAAAGTGGAACTTGAGCTCCGCCACACCTATTCAACCCCCCTTCTAGGTGTATTATGCCACTGATACCTAACACCTAACGCACCATCCATTCAGTCTGTAACTTCTCACGGACCCCTTGATGTTGGACCATCTAATAGGAGATAGAGTAGAGACGATGTGCCCGATTCCCCACCAGGGAAGAGAGCTGCTATATGGACGTTGCCCGATCTTTAGGGAGATGCGGAAGTGGGAAGAAAGTCACAGGGTTTGTCTAACAACCCAGAAGAGGAGTTGGATGTCGAAGAGGAAGATTGTGTGGAGTTGGTCTGTATAGAGGACTCCATTGAGGTGGTGGGCCTCTCTTTTGATTCTAGGACGGAGGAGGATTCCAGCGAGTGTCCTAGTACAACCACTAACCCTGGAGCTAGTCACTAGAGGTCATTTCCATTTCTAGTTGCCCTTGAGGCGGGTATCTATGTAGAGTATTTTGGTTGTTTTCAATAAACCAGACTATTGTATATACATTTTTAGTTTGGACCAGGATGTATTCCGCTTTGCTTTTGTATAAACTTTTTCAGTCAATTTCAATAAAGAATCATTCCACGAACTATTGTTGTCTTTTCCACATTTTAGATTACTTACCGTGATGTCCCGGAAATGAGTCAAATATAAATGAAGGAGTTTTACATTACAAAATTGTTTTACCCATTTTTAAGCTATATTATTGGAGTAATTTTCGGAGTGTTACAATGTTAATATGGTG
>NW_017728382.1:0-2409 GCF_001865875.1 Lupinus angustifolius
CAATAATATATGCATTTGATATTCCTCGTTTTACCATCGATTGAGATGCCATGCTTCCAACCGATATCACTTCTATTTCCTGGAGCATTTTTGGGACCTTGGAACGACTTGAACCTTCAGTCGAATGAACTGAAGCACCACTAGCATCACCAGACCCAGTTGAAGCCATTATCGAATTAAAATCTGAAACATATTAATATAATTATAAGACTAAATTAAAAATAATAAATAACACCTCACAAAAAAAATATAGTATGTAACATTATATACATATAATATGAAATGTGCCCACTGTAAATAATATGTGCATTCTGTGATCTACAATTATTAAAACATAAAATATGGTTGTGCATAGCATAACTTATGCACAATGTGTCATCCGTGTATATAATATTATATCCATGCACAATGTGTCCTACATAAAATATGACCATTGTGCTTAAGCACAACGTGTCAAACATAAAATATGGCCACTGTGCATATACACAACATGTCCTTCATGTATATAATATTATATATATATATATAATATGGTTAACATGGCCACTGTGAATGTGATATATATAATATGATATTATACATAAAAGGATAGAGAAAGAGCATTGTACACAGAGCCAACAAAAATAAAATATTATTTCATTTAGGCAGAAGCACAGAGTAGGTTTAAAGAATAGAGAGAAAAGGTAATTGTCATTTACGCAGAGTAGGTTCAAAGAAGAGAGAGAAAGGGTAATGGTCTTTCTTCAAATAAGAGAGCTAGAGTATACTATTTTCAAAAAGAACAAAGTAAGTATGTTGAAGATGAAAAAGGAAAACTTACTTTATGAAGATGAAGATGAAGATGAGAGAAACTTCTAGACTTCTTTCACATGGAAATTAATTTTTGGTATAGTATATTTTTTTATCTTGCTATTTAGGGTTTAAAATAATTTGGGGTGGGTCAAATGATTTTGTGCCATGGGTTTCCCTTCTATTCGGCTTTAGAAGACTAGGATTTTACAATTTGGAGCTTTTGCAACAAAAATAATAATAACTCATAAGATGTTTCTCGATTTCAGGATCCTACAATCTTCCTTGATGATCTCAATGGCGGTGGTGACATCGCATTCAAAGTGGACATGTGACTCGTTAACTCTTGAAAACTCATAAGATCTACCGATCCTATGAGTTAACTCGTGAATTTAACTACTATGATACCACAAATACAAGTGTTTTGAAGAAGGAGCAGAGTTGTTTGATTTTTTATTCTAGCACTAATTGAAGGATCAATTATATAAAAACAATGGGAATGGAATAATCCTTAGTAGAAATTAATCTATGAGAAAAAGTGGAGGGCAAGAAGAAAGATAAGGTTCCATTATCCCTAGTGGTATGGGACGAACCTCTGCTCATTCAAAACCAAAAGGTCCTTTACTAACCTCATTTCTATAGTCCATGTGGACCTATCCTATTATAGTGATTATTTCATGAATCAATTCTTCTAGAAAGTTTAAATTATCTCAAGGAAAATGCATGTTGAGTTCTAAATTATACAACAATCTAAATTCTGATTAATTATTATTTCGAAAAGAAAGAAAAAACTATAGAGAAAAAGGTTGTACATTAACATTATGTTCACTACGCCATATATCATAATTAACAATGGTCATTCAACAACGTTTTCTTGAACGATGTTGTTAAAAATGAGGCAGAAGAACATCAACAATGCACATTAAAGCAAACGTTGTCAATATGGGTAGATGGATACAACTTTAACAGCATAGTCTTGAAAAAGCAATGTTGAACATCACTGATGTTAGCGTTGGCTTGAATCAGTTTTGTTTAATAGTGTAAATTATAGGAAGTATTGTTAATGTACATCAATTCAACAGCGCGAGATTAAAGAAATATTGTTAAAGATGACATAGTAACAACCCTTTCTTAAATGTGTGTTGTTGCTTGTTTACGAGGTTTTATGCGTCTTTTCGTTTCAATGGAAATTCTTTGTTTTCATAGAAAAATTAATTGGTTGCACATATGTCAAGGATGGCGATAACGATTCTCTTTCCATTTGAATATGTAAATGTTGCGGTTTACTCCATTGTCTGCTTCATTGTCTCATTTTATAATTTTAGTCATGGCACCCAAGTAGAAAAATATTGGAGGAAGAAAATACGAAGAAACCGAAAAGAGTACAATACAAGGCACAGAGAAAAAGGGAAGTTTTGTAAAAAAAATAGAAAAAAGACATTCCTAAAAAAGGATGTGTATGTCAATTTTGCAATAATCTCCAATCACTATGTTTAATTTCTATGTTTAATCTTTATATCTAATTTTTTATTTTTGTTTTTTCAGAAATTCTTAATTGCTATAGGAGACGATGACCCAGACTATATGGAATATCTTAATTCTATTATGCACTTAGGGGAT
>NW_017728383.1:0-657 GCF_001865875.1 Lupinus angustifolius
CCATTTGAAATAATTTGAAGTTCATAATAGATGCAAAGGAAAGAAGCATCCTGATGGCCTCTAATCTGGCTACAGGGGCATAGGTTTCGTCGTAGTCGATACCTTCCTCCTGGTTGTAGCCTTTGGCCACCAAGCGTGCCTTATTTCGAATGATTAAGCCTAATTCATCAAGTTTGTTTCTGAAGACCCATCAGGTACCAATCACGGGGTGATCTTTAGGTTTAGGGACCAAGTCCCAAACACTGTTACGTTCGAACTGGTTTAGCTCTTCTTGCATAGCTATACCACAGTGCACATCCTCAATGGCCTCATCAATAGTCTTAGGCTCAATCTGAGATACAAAAGCTACAAAATTGCAAAAATTTCGTAAGGAACTACGGATTACCACTCCTATAGATATGTCACCTATTACTTTGTCGATTGGGTGAGCTTTCTAGGTTTTCCACACAGCAGGCATATCTGAATGCTCATGAGATCTGGTCTGACATTTTTCATTGGTTGTTGTCTTATTATCCACGTCTTTTGAGTATGCTTCTTCTAAAGCACCTGCAACATCATCAGACACGACCTTTCTCTTCTCTTTTGGAGAAGATTCGTCAAATTGTACATGGATAGACTCTTCTACTTGCATTAAATATTTATTAAAGACTCTAAAGG
>NW_017728383.1:757-1005 GCF_001865875.1 Lupinus angustifolius
GAAAGCGTGAAGATGGGATATGTTTGGTTTACGACCTTTCAAAAGTTCGTAAGGAGTTTTATTTATATTAGGCCTCAGAAGCACTCGATTTATAACATAACATGCAGTATGTACTGCATCTGCCCAGAAGTATTTGGGGATATTACTCTCATTAAGCATGGTTCTCACTAATTCCTCTAATACGTGATTTTTCCTTTCGACAACTCCACTTTGTTGTGGAGTACGAGGAGCAGAGAATTGATGTAAAA
>NW_017728383.1:1105-2001 GCF_001865875.1 Lupinus angustifolius
TCTCCCCCGTGGTCACTTCGTATATATATTATTTTCAGGTTAAGTTGGTTTTGGATTTGCTTATCAAGATTTTTAAAGGATTTGAACGCATCGCTTTTTGCAGATAAAAATAATGTCCATGTGAATCGGGAGAAATCATCAACAATAACTAGAGCATAGTAGCTACCACCAAAACTCATGATTTGTGATGGTCCAAACAAGTCCATATGGAGTAATTCCAAGGGCCTTGAAGTGGAAATCACATTTTTCTTTTTAAAGAAGTTTTTGGTTTGTTTACACTTTTGACAAGTGTCACAAATTTCTTTGGTTTTAAAATTTAGTTTTGGTAGACCGTCAACTAGTTCGTTTGATGATAATTTATCTAGATGTTTTACATGGATATGTGCAACGCGTCTATGCCAAAGCCAGATGTCATCTTCTTTAGAAATAAAGCATTTTGAAAATAAGGTAGTGACATCATCCAATTTAACCATTTAAATATTATTTATACGATGACCAACAAATTTAACATTATTAGATAAAATGTCACGAATAATACAACAATCCGAATCGAAAGATACACAGTTACCTTTGTCGCAGAGTTGACTTATGCTCAAGAGGTTATGTTCTAATCCTTCAACATAAAGGACATTTTCAATAAGAGTTTGAGATGAGTTACCAACTGTTCCGGTGCCAAGGATCTTTCCCTTGTTATTGTCTCCGTACGTGATGTATCCTTTACTTTTGAGTGAAAGATCTAGGAAGTTTGATCTGTCACCTGTCATATGTCTCGAACACCCACTGTCTAGGTACCATTTCTGTCCTTGTGTTCGAAGACATACCTGCAAAAAGATCACTTGCTTTTCTCAGGTACCCAATTGATATTGGGTCCCTTTCTGTTAGTAATCGGGGAGTCA
>NW_017728383.1:2101-2399 GCF_001865875.1 Lupinus angustifolius
CATGTGCTACAAGAATAGATGAGGTCTAATGTTTCATTTTCTAATTTCAATTCATCTAATTCTTTTTGTAGTTTGCTTATTTTTTGTTCATTTATGAGGATTACCCTTTTTCTATCAACGTTTATCCTAGCCAATTTCTTTAGTTCCTCATGTAACTCGACATAAGCCTCATATAAAACATCATATGGAGGTGAATCATCAGAAGTGGGTGAGGTGTCAGAATATACCTCATGATCATCTTCGTGTGTGCTTTAATTCCCATCGTTGTCAGATCTAACCATCAAACATAGCTTTGCTG
>NW_017728384.1:0-1556 GCF_001865875.1 Lupinus angustifolius
GGTTTGAGGTTTTATGGCCTCAGTTTGGTTAGGTAATTTTAGGGTCAGAGGGGTTTGAGTTAAGGGTTTTTGGCTTGTAATTGTAGATGATGATTTGTGGCTGTTTAGGGTAAAGGGATGTGTATGGTTTCGGATCAATGGGAGATGAGGTGATTTAGGGATGGTTGGGTTCGGTTGGGGGTTATATGTTAGGGTTGTCTTTTGATTTGGGCGTGGGGAAGTGTAGGGCAGATTGTGATGGCTTGATAAGGAAGAAGGTGGAAGAGGAATGAGATGGAAGACGCCACAAGCATGGAAGCTTGATAAGTCAAGTGTTGCTTGCCACAAGCTTAAGAAGCTTGATAAAAGCTCATCAATGGCCACGGCCAAAGGATAGAGTTTAGGAGAAGTGCTCTCAACTAAAACAATTCAAATTTACTCAAAATAAAACTTAACCTTTATTAATGATTTGATCAAACTATAAATAGGCAAAGTTGCCTTGGCTGAATAGATAAAATAGAAGATAGAAATCAAATTATCTTCTAGTAAACATAAAAATAAAATCCTAAGTAATATCAATTGGTTGAGCTGAATTGCTTGTTTGACTTAGTCTTGAGTGTAATTCGGTTTTGGTGGATGGTTGGCCGAATTTGTTGAGGAGAAGGAAGAGACTTGATCAATTTGACTTCATCTTGAGGAACTAATCATATTTAATTTGAATCCAATCTGATTTGTTGTTGGTTGGAGATGAGATTAGGATTCCCTATTTTATAGCCTTGAGCACCATAAAAGATTGAGCTTCCTATCTTCTTTCCTTGTTTCTAGCCGTGTGCATCTTTGGGAGATTGATTAATCTCTCTTTAATCTTCATATAATCTTCTCTTTATCTCCAAGTTTGAAAACGTGTGCCATATACCCTTGAATTCAAATTCAAATCTATCTTCTTTCAAATCCAAATTCAAATTCAAATTCAAATTCAAATTGCTAAAACAAACCTATCTTCTTTTAAATTCGTTTTCCCTCCATGCCTTATCTCCTTGTTTGCCTTAGAGATAAAGTGTTAGCTGAATTGCCTTATCTCCTTGTTTGTCCTTATAGATAGAGTTCCTTACGTGCCTCCTTCCTTGAAATGATCATGCATTGACTTCCATTTGCCCTAGCCACGTGAAAGGCTTACCCTTGAACCTAAGTAAACTACTTGGTCATGAATATGGACCAATGTTACAAATAATTCCCAACCCATATTACATGAATTAAATACTAAAAATACTTGAAGGAAATTAAACCTAAGACTACATGAGAATGCAATCTCATTTATTTGAATAATGCAAATAAAATAAACCAAACTATGCTATAAATTCTTTGCAAGAACATGGCCTCCAAAAATCATAGGTTGCCCCCCTTGGTTTACATCATACCCTCTTTCTTGAAAAGAATTTGTCCTCAAATTTGAGGTATCACCACCTCCTGGATCAAAGACCATCTTCTTGAATTGTAACAACCAATTCTCCACATATCTGGATGAGGATGCGAAAGAGGAAAAGGAAGAGGAAGAGGATAAGGATGAGGATGAGGAT
>NW_017728384.1:1656-2397 GCF_001865875.1 Lupinus angustifolius
GTGGATGAAGATGAGGAAGAGGAAAGGATGAGTACGAGAATTAGAATGAGGATAGGATGAGGATGAGGATAGGATAAGGAAGAGGATGAGGATGAGGAAGAGGAAAGGATGAGTACGAGAATTAGAATGAGGATAGGATGAGGATGAGGATAGGATAAGGAAGAGGATGAGGATGAGGAAGAGGAAAGGATGAGTACGAGAATTAGAATGAGGATAGGATGAGGATGAGGATAGGATAAGGAAGAGGATGAGGATGAGGAAGAGGAAAGGATGAGTACGAGAATTAGAATGAGGATAGGATGAGGATGAGGATAGGATAAGGAAGAGGATGAGGATGAGGAAGAGGAAAGGATGAGTACGAGAATTAGAATGAGGATAGGATGAGGATGAGGATAGGATAAGGAAGAGGATGAGGATGAGGAAGAGGAAAGGATGAGTACGAGAATTAGAATGAGGATAGGATGAGGATGAGGATAGGATAAGGAAGAGGATGAGGATGAGGAAGAGGAAAGGATGAGTACGAGAATTAGAATGAGGATAGGATGAGGATGAGGATAGGATAAGGAAGAGGATGAGGATGAGGAAGAGGAAAGGATGAGTACGAGAATGAAAATGAGGATAGCATGAGGATGAGGAGTAGGATAGGATGAGGACAAGAATGAGGATGTGGTTGAGGATAGGATGAGGATACGATGTGGACGAGGATGAGGATGAGAATGAGGATGAGAAAGAGGATGAGGA
>NW_017728385.1:0-2390 GCF_001865875.1 Lupinus angustifolius
CATCCTCATCCTCATCCTAATCCTCATCCTAATCCTAATCCTGATTCTAATTCTAACCCTAATCTTGTTGCTAATCCTAATCTTCATCCTCATCCTCATCCGAATCCTCATCATCATCCGTATCCGCATCCTCATCCTCATCCTCATCCCTATCCGCATCCTCATCCTCATCCTGCGCTCATCATCGGTCCATAAACTTTTCGGTTTATCTTTAGGTTGATCGTCCACAAGATGTTGTGGAACGTAAGGGCCGTTGACTACGGATTCCCAAATATCCGAGTCTATGGCCTCAATAAAAATTTGCATGCGCACTTTCCAGTAGGCATACCCTTCACCACTGAATATTGGTGGTCGATTAATGGATGACCCATCACCACCAAATGGATTTGAAGAACCCATTCCTTTTCCCTTTAGGATCACGAATACGCGGTTGAGCTAGCACTTCGTACTAGCTCTGATACCACTTGTTAGGTATCAGTGGTTACAATACACCTAGAAGGGGGGGGTTGAATAGGTGTCGCGGTTAGAATTACCGCTTTTCGCAAATCAACACTTAATGCTGAATCAACCCTATTTAATCGATTAAGGAGAAAAGGATAATCGATTATAAGCACAGTCTTAATCGATTAACACAAAAAACAGTTTTAAACAGAAACTATTTTAATCGATTAATAGAAACAGTATAATCGATTAACACAGGAATATTAATCGATTAAACAGAACCAGTAAGCAATTACAGAAACGATTAAATGCGAAACAAATAACCGATAACAGAACGAATACAGAGCTTACAAATTTGTATATCAGAATAGCTTGCAATACAACAAAAGAACAGAATGTATTAGTTGAATCAAATATACAAATTAAATCGATTGAAAACAGTAAAGAGAGAGAGAGAAACAAATCCTGCAACTCGAATTTTTATCCTGGTTCGTTTGCTGTCCACTGCAAACTACATCCAGGCCTCCCGGCTGACTTGGGAGATTTCCTTCACTATAATCGAATCAATGTAATTTACAAACACATTATCCAATTACAACACTTAGCAAATGACAAGAAATCAAAGAAACTATCCAATGGTTTGACTCCCTTCCTACCGATAAAGAAAACGTTTCTTTCGGCGTAGCCCCAGCCAAAGAATCTCTCGTTCTTTCCTTTTCTTACACTCTAAGCTATGAAGAAACACACAATCTCTACTGGTGATACGACACCAAGAGATTCCCTTTCACAACAATTACACAAGAATTACAAGAGTAATATTAAGCTATACCTAAGCTCAAATACAACATGAAGGCTTTACTCTAATGCACATTTAACACAAACACATGTGAAATGACAAGTATTAGTTATGAAAACAGAAGTTACAGAATCATAAACTTCATGAAAAACGCATCAAAATATGCATGAACATGTGAGGGAAAACGTGAGAGATTATAACATGAAATGCACTCAATCCTAAAGCAAGGAATCTCTCATTTCTAAACTCACTAATGCACTTAACAAATAGATGCAACAATTAACACGTAGAATGCTCTAACTCTCTAATAAATGCAACATGCAACTTATGAGATTAATTCTGAAAACGCAGTTTATAAAGAATCAGTCCAGAACCGCAGATAATCGATTAAATTCCTTCTTAATCGATTAACGGGACTAAAAATCATAACTGATTCTGTTTTTCAGTTTTTCAGTTTCAACAATTTAAAAATCAGTTAGGTTAATCGATTAACGTAAACCTTTAATTGATTAACTGCATTACAAAAACGTGTTTCAGTGGCAACCACTTTACACAGCAGTTGGGTTAATCGATTAAAGGTATGGTTAATCGATTAACACTAAATAAAATGTGTATTTTCAAATAGAAAACATCGAATATGTTATGCACTTAGATAATACATGTTTGACACTTAGTTTTATGCCTAGAATGCATATATACATGTATTTATGTAATGCATGAACATATTATGAAATGACATATCTCATGGATGAAATGATTTAAAAGATAAATGCATGTGAGACATGTATTAGGTGCCCTAAGCCTTCGACTCAACTTAAACTAGAATCTAGTCTAAGCCTAGTACCAAATAAAAGACTTAAGCACGTTGAATCGTTGGTTATCTTCAAGCACTTTTAGGCACACGTTGTCCTCATCAAAACCATGACGTTCAAGGAGAGCTTTCCAAACTGTTCCTCTTGACATGTACACTTTCAATTCTCATCCTAATCCTAAGCCTAATCCTAATCGTAGTCCTAATCCTAATCCTAATCATCATCCTCATCCTCATCCTCATCCTCATCCTCATCCTCATCCTCATCCTAATCCTAATCCTGATTCTAATTCTAACCCTAATTTTATTCCTAATCCTCATCCTCATCCTCATCCTCATCCT
>NW_017728386.1:0-2376 GCF_001865875.1 Lupinus angustifolius
TACTGTATGTGAGCTTTGCGAGTTTTTCTTTTAAATTGGAATTCTAAGTTTGCAAAGTCTCGCAAGTATCACATACAGTAGGTTGACATAAGTTATTTTTAGAGCAATCACATAAGTTGCAAGAGTAGATTAAATCAAGAGTTTCATTTTCTAATTTTAGTTCATCTAACTCTTTTTGCATCTTAATAATTTGTTGTTCATGCAATAAGATTACTTGTTTTCTATCTACGTTAATCATAATAAGCTTTTTCAATTCCTCATGTAATTCAACATAAGCATTATACAATTCATCATATGGAGGAGGATCGTTAGAAGAAGATGAAGTGTCAGAATATACATGATTCGTATCATCCTGACCACTCGAGCTACAAGCTTCTTGTGTTCTTACCATTAAGCATAGTTTTGCAGACTCCTCCTCATCGGATGTGCTTGATGTTGATTCCTCCTCGAGAACATCCCATACTATATAAGCCTTCATGATTTGAAGTCTCGAGGAGTGCTCTTCTCAAATTCAACCTTCTTGAGGTAGGTCGGACATTGGAACCTCATTTGCCCAACTATCCAACACTCGTGGCAAGTGAAGCACTCCTTTGGGTTCGTACCTTTCTTGGTTGAATATCACGCTTCCTTCTTTTCGAACCTTCTGAATCCTCCTCTTTTCTTCAAGAATTTTCCGAATTTTCATACTAGGAGATCCAAGATTTCATCACCCAGATCGAACTCAGAATTGTCATCCTTTTTATCTTCTTGATCTTGTGACGTGGTAGCCTTGAGAGAGATGCCTTTATTCTTCCAATTTGAATCCTCGTGCATCGTCAAGTTCCCTATTGGAATCCAGAACTTTTGACTCCACTATTGCAGTTACCTTCGGTTGTCATTTCTTGTCAAGACAACGCAAAACTTTATTCATTAGTTCATCTTTAGAAAATGATTTATCAAGGGCAACTAAATGGTTAACTATATGAGTAAATCACTTCTGAATTTCACTAATAGATTCGTTTGGTAACATGTGAAATAACTCATACTCTTGTGTTAGCGCATTTAGTCTGGTGCGCTTAATCTCGCTAGTGCCTTCATGGGTCACTTGTAAAGTATCTCACATTTCTTTCCCATTTTGGCACTGAGAAACCCTAAAGAACTCATTATATGATAGGATCTAAGTGATAATGTTTTAGCTCGAAGGTTATGTTAAACCTTTCTACGTTCATCATCGCTCCATAGACTTTTTGGTTTTTCTTTAGGTTCATCGTTCACCAAGTGGAGTGGAACGAAAGGACCATTGACCATGGATTCCCAAATATTCGTGTCAATCGCCTCGATAAAGATCTTCATGCGCACTTTCAAGTAGGCGTACCCTTCTCTACTGAATATCGGAGGACGGTTGATGGATGCGCCGTCACTGCCAAAAGGGTTAGTGGAACCCATAATATTGTCCTCTAGGATCAAACGAATACGCGGTCAAGCTAGCACTTTCGTACTAGCTCTAATATCACTTGTTGGGTACGAGTAGGTTATAACACATCTAGAAGAGGAGGTTGAATAGGTATAGCGGTTGCTTATTTCGTTTTCCGATATATTAAGCAGAACTAAAAACTACCGCACTTAATCGATTAAGCTTGGTTTTAATCGATTAACCAGTGCTTGGACTTAATCTATTGTGCTTGTGGATGATCGATTATCCTGAATCTTGCACTTCTTGATTTTATGATTTCTTGCATAGCAAGTTACCGATTACCAATCTTTACACAATCCTTTGATTATGGATGTTACAAAATGATAGTTAAACATGTTATAACAGGCAACTCAGATTAAATCAATTAACAAGAATGTAAAGAAACAAATAAAGGAGATAAGGGATAGAAAATTATGCTCAAGGAATTTTTATCCAGGTTCGTTTGCGGTCCATTGCAAACTACATCTAGGCCTCCCCTTCTGATCTTGGGAGATTTTTCTTCACTATTGAAATTGTGTTTGTTTACATGCACGCTTCCAATTACAATAAAAACTAAGTTGTTTCTTTATTGGCACCTATGAGCTTAACAACTTTAGTTTAACCTATCTAACTCGCCTACTTGGATCTCCTATCCTTTCGCGATTCAGACACAACCTTGATATCGCTCGAACCAAGACCTCCTAGTCTCTTGTGAAGATTATCAAGATCTCTCTTGAGGTGAAACTACTCACCAAGAGATCAACTTCCTTGTTCATTACTGCTTTTGATGAGTCGTCTTGAGTACTTAATACTCGGATACAACAATTAAACTCAATCTAAACTCTAAGCATGAGCTTACTTATCTTATAATATCTAGATGTTATGTCTCAATTTTAGTTTTGTTCATTTTTAGTTCTTGTGAGACTCTCACCTAGGTTTACCTA
>NW_017728387.1:0-265 GCF_001865875.1 Lupinus angustifolius
ATGAGGATAGGATGAGGATAAGAATGTGGAAGAGGATGAGGATGAGGATGAGAAAAAGAGGAGGACGAGATTGAGGATAAGGATAGGAGGACGACGAGGATGAGCAAGAGGATGAGGGCGAGAATGAGGATGAGGATGAGGATGAGGATGACGATAGGATCGAGATGAGGATGAGGATAGGATAAGGATGGGGATGAGGATGAGGATAAGGATGAGGATAGGAAGAGGATGAGCATGAGGATAGGATGAAGAGGAGGATGAGGAG
>NW_017728387.1:365-680 GCF_001865875.1 Lupinus angustifolius
TCCTTTGCATCTATTATGAACTTCAAATTATTTCAAATGGACGTAAAAAGCGCCTTCCTAAATGGTTACATTCAAGAAGAAGTTTATGTTGACCAACCGCCGGGTTTTGAAAATTTTAAATATCCGAACCACGTTTATAAACTTAAAAAGGTACTCTATGGTATCAAGCAAGCTTCTAGAGCTTGGTATGTTAGACTTAGTACCTTTCTTTTAGAAAAGGGGTTCGAGAGAGGCTTGGTTGACACAACGCTTTTTATTCGTAAATCAGAAAATCATGTATTACTTGTACAAATCTATGTAGATGACATAATATTT
>NW_017728387.1:780-1223 GCF_001865875.1 Lupinus angustifolius
CTATTAAATGCGATAATACAAGTGCCATAAACCTATCCAAGAATCCCGTTTTGCATTCTAGAACAAAAGCATATAGAAATTAGACATCATTTTTTGCGTGATCATGTATAAAAAGGTGACTGCGTTCTTGAATTTGTGGAAACATCTAACAGTTAGCAGATATTTTCACCAAGCCCCTTCCCAGGGATACTTTCTATGTTCTAAGGAGAGAACTTGAAATTCTTGATGAACAATATCTTGATTAAATTTCTTTAGTTGTTTGCATTATTGTCTTGCCTCTATATGCCTATGTGTCTCGTGTTTAAATGACATATGTTGAAAGGCAAAAATATGTCTCTTGATTAACTCTGTTCGTGATTACAAATGTTTCGATTAATCCGTTAAAATGCATGCATGAGTCCTAAAAAGTTGAAACCATTCTGCTGCCTGAAAATCAATTTTTA
>NW_017728387.1:1323-2372 GCF_001865875.1 Lupinus angustifolius
GTGAATGATTTGCGTTTCATGTATGCTGTAAAGAATAATGTAATAATCAACTGGCGTGAGGAGATTTTGAAAATTATGAACAGTGTGCCTCTGTCTCAGTCCAAGCTGCTTCCCTACAGTATTTTCATTTCACGCATAGTGGATTATCTGCACATTGATGTTTCTGACACCATCATTATTGAGTAGACTGATAAGGATCATCTGGTTGGTGAAAGCCTCATTCATAAAATGGGTATATACAAGTATGGTACTACTTGGCGAGGACTACACTACTTTTGATCTGGGTTTGTCCGATGATGATGATCAGGGTGGCATGGGTGATTAGAATGCTACAACTCAGGGGGAGCCTTCTGGAACAACACCTCAGGACTCTGCTTTTGGTTTAGCTCAGATGGAAGCTATGGAGCAACGGCTTAACAACCGTATGGATCTTCACTTCCAAGGGCTGAAAGACTCATACTTTGTAGGAATAGAACAGTATGAAGAGCGTCAGACTGCCTACTCAAACAACCAATTTCAGGAGTTGAGGAATATGATTCAATCTACTGTTGAAGCTCAGAATGCCATGTTTTGTTCAGAATTTCAGAGGTTATATGTGCTTATCCGGGGTGACCAGAACATTGCTATTCCTGATGATCAGATTGACCATCCTCCGCCTCAACCATAATGTAGAAGACTTTAGACCTAAGCCATCTCACCCTTAGGTATATTTCTTCTTTATGGCACTTTCTGGATTTAGTTGTTGTTTATGTTTTCAGGACTTATTCGTGTTTTTTTTTATTTTGTCTTTGATTGGCATATTATGGTTTGTAATGGTTGCTGACTTCTTTGACTCTTTATGCTATGCCATTATTTTGTTTTAATTTAATTATTTCGAATAGCTTATTTGATTATGTGAATGGTTCTTGATCATATGAGATTTTATGTTGATAACATTGCTTACTATTTGATTAAATCTTGTATGTCGTTCTCTTTACCTATTGGCTATTTCTTTTGTCTAAACAAGCGCATTTGTTCAATTCACCCAAAAATAAAACAGGTTAATTGTT
>NW_017728388.1:0-2364 GCF_001865875.1 Lupinus angustifolius
ACAAAAATATATATTTTTGGATATACATATTTTTTTCAAAAAATCCAGGATGTGCATTTGCATACCCTGAAATATACATAGCATCACTGTCTAAAATTGTTATTTGCCACATCCTTGAAATGTGTAGAGCACATTAACCCTATATTCAGTGGTAGATCTTGAACTAAAGTTTAGAAAGACGCTAATATTTAATTACAATTTATAATTTATATTTAATTGAGTAACAATAAAACATATATAATTGTTTTAGAATTTCAAAATAACATATTAATTCTAATTAACATTTTAATAACAAAAGATGTCACAGAATTATAATATACATTCATTTAAAGTGTTGTTTTTCGTTCTTTTACGCACTTAAACTCATTATGATTGAATAAAATATAATTTTTTAGTTATTTTTTTTTCAATAAAAATCACAATAATGTTATTATCAAATATTCATCTTGATTAATGATTAAATTAGTTTATGCTATAACATAATTTAAAAATGTATCAACAATGTTTATAAAATAAGAATATAGCATAAACAAAGTATATCTAAATATAACTATGAATTCATGAGTGATAGAGAATCTTGTAACAAATTTTGGGTAACAAAAATGCACTCTCAATGGTGCAAAGTTGATTTTTTTTGCACTGTTGTTGCAAGGATGTAATATTGTGTGGCTCTGAGGTGCATGAATAAAATAATGAAATTGTTTGTTGCCCTATGAACCATACAAAATTGATAAATTATGTTTTAAAATGCCCACTTTAATGATAAAGTAAATATTTTAATATGAATAATATTATATTTTCCTATTAAATCCTCTTATACCATAAAAATTGGCATATGTTACATGTAAATCAACCATTAATATATTTTATAATATATTATACTTGTTACATTTCTTATCATATAGGGGGATTTGTAGAAAAATATATCATTTTGCTTTTAATCAATTAAGCAAAATAAATATATTCATAAAAAATAAAAAAATTCATGGGGCAGTTGCCATCACCTGCCATTAAGCTCTGCCACTAATGGCTAACATTGTTATTATCCTAAAATTGTTATTTGCCATATCCTTCAAATGTCTAAAGTACATTAACCCTATATATTCATTAAAACTATACATTATTGATTTAATTACTTATGTTCATTGCTCACCTATCTACTTAGGATACATAATTACTTAATTAAAACACATGGATTCATTACAGTGTGATCATCAAGGATCACATGTCTACAAGTAGAGTTAAGAAACTACCAATGATTAACTCGTCTATAAGATGAAGAGTTATGCTCAAATTGAATCAACTTATCTATTGAACTCCTCCGACCATCTGAAAGATGTCACGTGTAGTGTACACCTTAACATGTCTCTTAAAGTCCCATATTAGTCTCAAGAGTGTTATGTGCAATGTAGGCTTCAAATTGTTTAGTTTCCCTAAGGAATATAGAGTCAAAAATATATTTTATGTGTAGTCCCATCCAGTTGATATATTTAATATCTCTTACGTGAATATTAAGAGTGATCAGAAGGTCAAAGTCCTCAAAGTAATTGTATCATCAAGTTAAGGATAATACTCAAAGTGATTTACTTTCTCGATTGAATGATAATGTATAAAATGAGATATTTGATTTGTCATATTAAAAAAAGAAGTCTGCAAATCTAATTTTGGTAGTTGCATAAAGATAAAGAATATAAAACATATTAAATATCAACCAATGATTCTATTGTATTAATCGAAGCAAATCATAGAAGCCAACATTGAAGCAATGTCTTTCACAACTAGTAAGATTTTTGACGACTATATATACCAAAGCCTTCAAAAACAATCTTTAAGTTAATGAGTAAACAAAGAATAGAGAGGTAGTGCATATTTGTCTATGCCTAGGGAGACCTTAGGGGATTCCACATAACCATTGACCGGACCTGATAGGTCGGCTTTGGGACCACTTCTACCTGAAATGCTGCCAAGAACGCACTGTCACGTCATTTGTAATTCCACATATCCCTTGCCAACTAGACAAGGATAGACTACAATACAACTATTAGATATGCCACATGCTATAAATCAATTATGCACAGAGTACAACCCTACCAAAGCCGCCTGACATGAGAAAAGCATCCCCCAACAAGCTAGAATGGTCGGCCATGCCAGTAGTACCCCCAAAGGCATGTCCTCCATCTTAACAATTATAAATAGTGATCTCCCCCAACATGAAGTATTACTATTCCCTTACCACTTATAACTTATCATTTGTCATTATTGCTCTTTACTTACTCCTTGCATCTCATTTATTGCTCCCGAATATTACCTCTCCCGTCTCACTGACTTGATCGTCAGAGAACCTTTTCAGGTACCTCCACCGAC
>NW_017728389.1:0-2364 GCF_001865875.1 Lupinus angustifolius
TATATATATATATATATATATATATACACATTTTTAAATTAATGATAGAATTGATAGATCAGAAGATTACTGGTAAGAAAAGATGAAATTGAAGCAATATTGACCAGCTTGGACGAAATGATGAAAAGAGTCAAAATTGAGTTGGAGGAGAGATTAAGGGTTTAATCGAAATAAAAAAAGATAGGGTTTGATGATGAGAGATGAATTCGGAACGAGAGAGAGAGAAGACTTACGTAGGAATAGGAACGCGATGAGGAGTGGTGAGAGAAGAAGCGAGTATTGTCTGAAGGAGTACTAATTTGCATTCATTGGAAACTTCTAGAAAAATAAGAGTGATAATGCTATGCACAAGTATACCTAGTCACTTTATATTTCGGTTTAACATTTTTACTCGATAAGACAAAGTTAGTTTTCTTTGGAGAGTATAAGGTGGGAAAGATTACTACATAAATCATATATCATTTATTACTTATTTATATTATGTTCTTTAAAAATGAGATTTAATAATAATAAAATATAAATAATTGATAATATAATAATAATATTTTGTTTTATATAAGATTTTAATGTGAATTTATGGTTTAAGACAGTCCAAGTTTGGGATAGATTAATTTTTTTAGATTATTTTTATTTTTTGAAAAATAAGTTGAACATATAAATTATGTATGTTTGAAAAAATAAGTCAAAAGTAGAAGTCCAAAATCATGGATTGATTTATTTTTTGTTAGCTTATTTTTTTCTTCAATTTTTTCACTTCTCATTTTACTCCATCGTAAATTTGTCTTTCCCTTCATTTTTACTCTCCCACCAAACATCATAACTCTAATCTTCACATCATCACCACCAAACTCCATACCTCTCATTTTCCTCCTTCTCTATCACCACCAAACCCCATAACTCCCCATAACACTTTCCTTTATCCATATACATATATGAACGAACAGAGAAAATAGTTTCAACAAATAGTGGTTGACAATAACTTCATTTAGATCTTAGAAAGATTCTTTTACAGCCTAGCTTTGGTGAGCTTCCTCAATGGCCATAACTCCCTCCCCATAACTCCCATTTTCACCCTATCCTTTTCATCACCAAACCTAAATTCTAAACCCACAATCTCACTTACGCTGATCCATCTCCATCTCGTCATCCTCGCATCTTCATAGCATAATCACTATCTAGTATTATCATCGTTGTCTCTCTCTTCTTTGTTTTTCACTCTTTGTTCTATTATGTGGTATTGATTTTTGGTAATGGGTGCTTTTTTTTAGCTTTTGTTTCTGGATCTAGAGCTGAGTTTTGATTTCATATGTTTGGGAATCAACTTTATAAGTTTAGTGATGAAAATGAAAGAATGAATTCTATAATGCGTATTTTATAATGATTTATAATGATAGTCAACTAAAAAATCAATTTATTGTTGACTATACTTGGTTGTTGTTGTTCTATTACACATGGTTCCCTTAATTAAGACCAGAGATGTAATGGGTCTACCAAACTATAACATAGATATCACCAAAGGAATGAAGAAAACATAAATTTCAAGGTTATGATGCATTCTGATGGAAAAGTAAGACAAAGGAAAAACAAAAAGGGATAACTTTGAAGTTTGAATCTATAATCTCTTCAAGAAAGCTACTCATCACATGTTTCCTTAAATGAAAGAAACATAGAGACTTTCTAAGTGTTGAATCAATATCTACACGCTTAACAATGTGCATCATGTAGGAATGTATTATGTAGTTTATTATTGTTGAAAAATATTACAAATATATAGAGAAAATAGGAATTTGTATTATCATTATTTGCGTAGTGTGTCTTGTTCAAAATCAAAGTAGCCTCATACAAGCAACTAGTGATAAAACTAAACATTAGAAAGTTCGTTAGCATTTCCTAACATATGTAGTAATTAGGTGTTTGGCATAAGAGTACAACATTTCCTGTAACATATCTAGTAGACTGGTTTTAACAAGTTTTAATTTTGATTTGATGAAAAAATACGATGAAGGAGAAAGAAAATCAACAAAATGGAAAGATAGTATTGTTGAGCTTTTAATTGATTGTGTTATAGAGCAAACAATTTAGGAGAATAGATTGGTAGTGGCTTGACTTCAACTGGATGGAGGAAAACTAAGACAAAATTCAAGATTGTTAATGAAACGTCACTTGATGACAGTCAAATTAAGAACAAGTGGGAAAACATAAAAAAAAATGGCAAACATGGTATAAAATATTTGGAAAGGAAACTCGACTAGGTTAGAATCCTGAGAAAAATAACTTTGAAGCATATGCTAAGTGGTGGGAAAGAAAATTCTTGGTAAGTTTTTGATGTAAACCCTCCTAGGGCAGCCTTTGATTCCAAGGGCA
>NW_017728390.1:0-563 GCF_001865875.1 Lupinus angustifolius
AAAGTGGATTGATGCCATGAAAGATGAGATGAAGTCTATGCATGACAATGACGTTTGGGATCTTGTCGAATTACCTAAAGGTTCGAAACCTATTGGGTGCAAATGGATATTTAAAACCAAGAGAGATTTGAAGGGTAATATTGAAAGATATAAAACTCATCTAGTTGCTAAAGGCTTCACTCAGAAAGAATGCATTGATTATAAAGAAACCTTCTCTCCAATATATTCGAAGGATTCTTTTGTATAATGTTGGTACTAGCAGCTCATTTTGATTTAGAGCTACACTAGATGGATGTTAAGACTATGTGTCTAAATGGTGACATTAAAGAATTGATCTATATGGTGCAANTGCAACCATAAAACTTTGTGTTAATTGGCTCAAAGTCAATGGTATGCAAATTAAAGAAATCCATCTATTACCTCGTATTGTTTTGAGGCAAATAAATTTGATGATTGTGTTTACCATAGATTTAGAGGGAGTAAATTTACATTCGTGGTATTATAGGTCATACTGCTTGCGAGCAGTGATATGGGACTATTGCATGAGACCAAGAGATTTCTAA
>NW_017728390.1:663-944 GCF_001865875.1 Lupinus angustifolius
TCTAATATATGCTCAAGTTTGCATACATCCTGATATAGTGTTTGTCGTGGGAGGTTTTGGGAAAATATTTGAGCAATCAGGTAATACATCACTGGGAGGCAGTCAAACGTGTTATGCATTACTTAAAGAGCACTAATATGTCTGAGAATTTAGAGATCATTGGATACTTTGACTCCGATTTTTGGATGTCTAGACAACAAACACTCTACTTCTAGATATATGTTTTTATTGGCTGAAGGTTCTTTCTCTTGGAAGTCTGCTAAACAGACGCTCATAGCTCC
>NW_017728390.1:1044-1353 GCF_001865875.1 Lupinus angustifolius
TCATGGTTGCGGATTTCATGGTTTGTTTTGAAACATCAGACCATTGCATATTGTTATGGAAATTTTGTCACTAGTTTACATGTGGTTGATGGTACTAAAAGACCACTGAGAATTTATTTTGACAACAAGTCCACGGTTCTTTACTCCAACAACAATAGGAGTTCTACAAAGTCAAATTTATTGACATCAAGTTTCTGGTTGTTAAAGAAAGTATTCAAATTTTTATCCTAGCTGAGCCAGTGACTAAGGGTTTGGTACCTAAAGTCTTTCGTGAGCATATTGCTCATATGAGTATTGCTCCTTAGGATA
>NW_017728390.1:1453-1669 GCF_001865875.1 Lupinus angustifolius
CTCTATCTCCAACATCAAACCACACACAATCTTTTTAAAGGTGTATCATGTAAAGCTCGTGCGTTAAAGGCCAAGCACGTTTATCCCAGTATAGTGAACGCTCTAGAAATTTGTGCCACAAAATTTCATAGGACGTGGCCCCCACTTCCACATTCACATAGGTGAGTCTATCAAGAGTACTCATATAGCCTAGGTACTCCACTCCAATTGGAGTAT
>NW_017728390.1:1769-2363 GCF_001865875.1 Lupinus angustifolius
CCTATAATCTTAGAAGTATTATGGACTTTATCTCTAGCTAGTCCTTTCGTCAAAGGATCTTCTAAGTTATTCTTAGTGTGTACATGATCCACTCTAACAACTCCCGTTGAGAGAAACTTTCTAATCGTGTTGTGCTTACGATGAATTTGTCGTTTCTTACCATTATAAAAGTGGTTCTCAATTTTTGCAATAGTCGCAGTACTATCACAATGGATCAACACAGTTGGAATCTATTTTTCCCATAGGGGAATCTCTACAACCAAGCTTCTCATCCAACTTGTTGCTTCACTAGTTGTTGCTAGTGCTATTATCTCAACTTCTATAGTGGATTGAACCAAAATAGTCTGTTTCTTTGACTTCCAAGAAACAGCTCCACCAACTATGCTAAATATATAGCCACTGGTTTCTTTGGAATCATCTGAAAGAGTGTTCCAATCAGCAGCATTGAATCATTCTAAGACAGCTGGAAACCTTCAGTAATGTAATCCAAGGTTCATTGTTTTCTTAAGGTATCTCATTACCCTTTCTATAACATACCAATGCTCCATACTAGGTCTATTGGTAAACCTGCATAATAATCCCACAACATAGGCA
>NW_017728391.1:0-2359 GCF_001865875.1 Lupinus angustifolius
AATGTGGATGAGAATGTGGAAGAGGATGACGAAGAGGACGAGGACAAGGATGAGCATAGGAGGAGGATGAGAATGAGTATAGGATGAAGAGGAGGATGAGGAGGAGGATGAGGATGAGGATGTCTTTTCACACACAATTGCCTTTTTCTCCTCCTGAGACTTGTTAGTAGTAACTAAAATTTCTTTACCCTGTAGTGGAGGTAGGGGTTGTTTTGGAACCAAAATATTCTCACTTCCCTCTTTTTCAATTTCCTTTTTACACACAATTGCCTTTTTCTCCTCCTCAATTTTTTTCTTCAGAGTCTTCTGATCCTCAATCACTTGTGTAGGAGATAAGGGACGTAACACCAACTTTCGATTTTGGTGAAAAAAAGTGTATTTGTTTGAAAATCCATCATGGATGGTCCTCTTATCCATGTGCCATGGACGACCCAAACGTATATGGCTGGTCTCCATGTGAACCACATCACAAAGAACTACATCTTCATATTTCCCTATTGAAAAGGGAACCTCCACTTGCTGGTTCACAATAATCCCCCCAATCTCACTTAACCATTGTAGTTGGTAAGGAGTGGGATGTGGTTTAGTCTCAAGGTTTAGTTTTGAAACTAACCTTGAACTAGCCATGTTGGTACAACCACCATCAATACTTAATAGGCAGATGTTTCCTTGGACCAAACACCTAGAAAGGAAGATGTTTGTCCTTTGGTTGGCCTCATTGGCCATGACTTGGGTTTCAAGCCAAAACTAGCTCTGATGACCACTTGATGACAACCTCTTGGGGCTGCCTTTGAATTAAAGGATCGTTTTAGCTTGAACTTAGATTTGTGAATGTGTGAATTCGGTTTTGGGGAATTAGGGTAATTTTGGGGTAGATGTGGCTTCGGTTTGGGATGTATAATTAGGCTAGGGTTTGTGTATGGTTTGTAGGATGAAGGTGAAGGTGGAAAAGAATGGAAGGTGAGGAGCGCCACAAGCAATGCTGCTTGATAAGCTATGGGGTTCGCCACAAGCAAGGATGCTTGATAAGAACAAGTATGGTGGTGGCCACGGCCAACCTAGGTTTAGGAGAAGTGCTCTCAACTAAAACAATTCAAATTTACTCAAAAATAAAACTTAACCTTTATTAATGATTTGATCAAACTATAAATAGGCAAAGTTGCCTTGGCTGAATAGATAAAATAGAAGATAGAAATCAAATTATCTTCTAATAAACATAAAAATAAAATCCTAAGTAATATCAATTGGTTGAGCTGAATTGCTTGTTTGACTTAGTCTTGAGTGTAATTCGGTTTTGGTGGATGGTTGGCCGAATTTGTTGAGGAGAAGGAAGAGACTTGATCAATTTGACTTCATCTTGAGGAACTAATCATATTTAATTTGAATCCAATCTGATTTGTTGTTGGTTGGAGATGAGATTAGGATTCCCTATTTTATAGCCTTGTGCACCTTAAAAGATTGAGCTTCCTATCTTCTTTCCTTGTTTCTAGCCGTGTGCATCTTTGGGAGATTGATTAATCTCTCTTTAATCTTCATATAATCTTCTCTTTATCTCCAAGTTTGAAAACGTGTGCCATATACCCTTGAATTCAAATTCAAATCTATCTTCTTTTAAATTCGTTTTCCCTCCATGCCTTATCTCCTTGTTTGCCTTAGAGATAAAGTGTTAGCTGAATTGCCTTATCTCCTTGTTTGTCCTTATAGATAGAGTTCCTTACGTGCCTCCTTCCTTGAAATGATCATGCATTGACTTCCATTTGCCCTAGCCACGTGAAAGGCTTACCCTTGAACCTAAGTAAACTACTTGGTCATGAATATGGACCAATGTTACAAATAATTCCCAACCCATATTACATGAATTAAATACTAACAATGAAAATAAACCTAAGACTATATGAGAATGCAATCTCATTTATTTGAATCAATGAAAATAAAATAAACCTAAGTATAAAGTGACCTAAGGACATAAATGTCCTCCTCACATACCCTCTCCTGGGTCAATTGTGTCCTTTGAGACTTTAAGGATCCCTGCCTTGGCTTTGGCCCTAGTTGTAGGACCATCATGACTTATCTTGCCCTTGGAATCAAAGGCTGCCCTAGGAGGGTTTACATCAATAAGATGAGGATAGGATGAAGATGAGGATAGGATAAGGACGTGAATAACGATGAGAACGAGGATGAGGATGAGGATAGGATAGGATGTGGATGAGGATAAGGATGAGGATAGGATGAGGACGAGGATGAGGAAGTGGATGAGGATAAGGAGGAAGAAAGGATGAGGACGAGAATGAGAATTAGGATAAGATGATGATGAGGACGAGGATCGGATGAGGAGTAGAATGAGGATGAGGATGAGGAT
>NW_017728392.1:0-2357 GCF_001865875.1 Lupinus angustifolius
CACAATATTCGCTGGCAGGCACGAAGTGCCTGTACACACTAGTAAATGATAAAAGTTCTCTTTTTTTATAAGCAAATGTAATATGAAAGGTACAAGGGGTACTCACCCAATTATAGGTTATAAGAATGTTCAATATATGTAAGTAGTAGGATCAATGCACTATTGCGCAAAAGAATAAGAATTAGAAGCAAAATTGTTTGAGAACCATAATCAAGACCTAATGTGAATCAAATCCATAATTTGGACAAAACAAGCAATTTCTTCTAAAAATTGCATCCTTCATCATACTTCAAACAAACTAAATCACAAAACTATAACAATCTCTATATAGATATCCCTTTACAAAATTTAAACATTGAATCATGTAACTGTAAAAGATCCACCATAGAGTTCGGGATAAGTATATGAGTTCGAAGCCATGAATAAAAACATTGTCATACATTAGCCACAAAGGTATAAGAAAGAAATAGACGGTGAAGATTTTCATCCTTCAACAAAGCATAAACTAAGTTATGGTTACCATCCCCCATAATATATTATTGGAAAGCTTTATCTTTATAGCAACTCTACCTCTAATAATTTTCCAAATAAAACAACATACATTTGAAGAAACACATTTAATCTAGCTCAAATTAAGAGTACTACCTGTGATCGAAGGAACATGATTCACTTGAGCGAGATAAACAATTTTTTGGTACCACCAAATATTTCTCCTTTTTGGTAAGGAACTAATCTCTTTCGGGGTGTATGATTGTCTCTCATAATAAGTGTTGTTCATATAAATCAAATCATCAACTTTTTGATCATTTTGGATCTAGTAGGACGATCTTATATCACCAGATCAACGACTTGTTGGTGAAATAAACAATTTTAACAATAAAATAATCAAAATTTCCACTTCCATTTGTCACTACTCCCGAATAAGATTATATAATCTTCTAAGGTTCTCTTAATCGGGGGAATTTAAAGTTGTAAAAATGCATTAAGAAAACGTATTAATAAATTCTTATTCATTGTTATTACCAATGTATAATAAAGGTAAAAAAGAAAAAATAAATTACAATAACCAAACTAGGGCATGCTTGCTTCTTCTAAAGCAAGATCTAAAATTTGAGTACTATGTGTACAAAAAACATTAGAAGAAAGGAATATATATATATATTTAGTGAAATTACACAAACTACTCCTCACTTTTTTATACTCGCACAAAAAATAAGTGTAATATTTAAAACAAAAAATATGATAAATGTAATTTAGTTAAACAAAACATGATACATTGTGGAAATAAGTCCAAATAATATATGAGTCAATATCTCTTTATTATTTTCGGTTCGTTACAATATAGTATCAGAGCGATTTAAACAATATCTCTTTAGAATTGTTAATGCATTTTGGAACAAAAAATAGTAAAAATACATTAATTTGTATATTATTTGGACTTATCTCCACAATATATCATGTTTTATTTAACTTAATTATATTTATCATATTTTATGTTTAAAATATTACACTTATTTATCATGCATGGGTAACAAGTGTAATAAAAGTATAAAAATTATGAGGTTTATGTAGGTGTAGAAAAATGAATGATAATTTGTGTAATTGAATAAAACTCATGAATGTCAGTATAATTTACTCTGTTTTTACATTACTAGTGTATTATCTATCACTTATACACATTTAATTAATATTGATTATTAAATATAATTAAACAATAAATGATATAATGATATTTTTACACGATACATAAACGTCTAAAAAACTTCACCATATGGTATGATCAAACATTGTATTTTCATTAGTAGTGATAAGGGCACGTGATCTATCTTTTTCTTATATTATTAACAAACAAGTAAACCTAATATTCCGCCAAATCACATGCAGACTGTCAACACCATACCATAAATTTAGCTGATGAACTTTGTCTCCTATCCTCCAACAATCAAACGTAATAATGATATTGAAACCATACCAGTTATTAAATCAGTTAAAGTACTAATTAAATTGTATGTCGGTTAAACCGGGCAGATGTACTTATATTTATATATACGTAAACATGTAATAAAAAAATTAATATGTAAATACTCAAATTTATAATTAATGTTTAAAGTCTATAAAAAATTCTAATAAAAAATTTTAATACACAAACAACTTTAACAAATTTAAAGTTTAAATAGCAAAACAAATATCAATAGATATACTTGTTTCACTTAACAAACCAAAAATATAAATACATGACACAAATGAGAATGATCCTCTAATATTTTTAAATTAATTGGGTCATAAAACCAAGAATTAAGAATTGTTAAGGTTATAGCACAATGCGGAAGCACAGGATTGAATCAATTGAGAACAAA
>NW_017728393.1:0-2342 GCF_001865875.1 Lupinus angustifolius
TAATAAAATCTTATAAATCAAACTCGTAAAATTCGCGGTGTTACATATTTTCCTCTTCCACTTTAATATATGTCCCCCCACATGTTCACTCTCTTCTTTATTTCTCCCTTCACACTGATCTCTCAACTTCATATCTCTTCATTGTGATTTCTCATACTCGGTATCACTCATTTATTAACCCCTCCTCATTATCCACTGAAGGTAGAAATTTTTTTTACTTGTCATTCTTGAAATGTCAAAATTTTTTTTCCTATCTACTGAGTTTTTGGTATTATCAAAAGTTGTCTACATTTTATGTCACTAATGTTCTGTGTTTCTCTAGCAAAGATATGATTTTTCCTTTCAATCTCTTCTATTAACTTATTTTTTCTTACCTCACACTCTCTAACTTTTGTTTTCTTTTTTGTTAAAAATATGCCCCGTTCTATTTCTTGTGGATTACCATTTACATTTGTTGTATTTTTTGTTAAAAATGAAGCGTTTATTATTTTTTTCTGGGTTTTCAGTTTACATTGTTAAAAATGAGGCATTTATTACTTTTTTTGGCTTAACACCAGTTTGAGGTCACTATTGATCTAATTTTTTTAATATGTTCAAGTTTACTTCGTTTCCATTAGTGGTTTCCAACTACTTCTATTTCTACTCACTCATTCAGCCAAATGTATGTTTTTCATCTTGTTGTTGTCAACGTTTAGTTTAAGGTTTAATAATGGTGGATTCTAGGTTATAGTTGTTGTATTTTAGTTCAACCTTTACTAACAAGGTAGCATTTTTTTGGGCATTTATGTTGGATGAAGCTTTTTATTTTTTCTGAGTCCAAGATAACATTCTTTGTATGAGTTCAAGATAATATTTTTTAAACGAATTCAACATAACATTTTTACTGCCACATACCAGATCTACAATTGCCGTCATCGTCATCGAACCATCACAACCCTCAGGTTAGTTATTTTGATATAGATATCTTATCATTTTAGAAAAATGATTTATATCTTACAAAATCAACTCATAACTTTAAAGTATATATTATGTGATAATGCCATTTTTATTGCATTTGATGTCATTTTGTGATGGATAAAGATTTGTAAATTGATTTAGGAGTATATATTTATTGTACAGTTTAACATTTTATTCTTTTGTATTTAAGACTTTCAACTTTCTTTGACTTGAAAATTCATTCAAGATCTCAAGTGTATTTGTTCCATGATTCTCACATGTAGTGAACGGAAAAGCTTATTGTGACTCTTTAACCATAGGGCTCTCCTAGCTATAGGTTAGTTTTTTCTTTGTTTTATTTCTCATAGATTCAATTTTTTGGAGCTAGTTTACGTTGTTGGTTAACCTTATGGTACACTGAGTTAACTCATGGTTAATATGTTGTATTATGACATTAAAATGTAGTCATTATAACATTATAATTGTAACCATGTAATAATATATTTTCTTAACATTAGAACAGTAAAAACATAACTATAACCTTAGAATTGTAACAACTAAAAGTAGAATAGTAACCTTAGGAAAATGGTTAATTCAAATATTAATAAAATTTTAATCAAGGTTATTTTGAATTCTTTAATTTTAGGTAATGCTCATTATAAATATAAATTTATATTCATTTGTTGTTTAATTCTAAAATGAGTAATAAGAAATATGTATAACTTATAACAAATATATATTCCTCAATTTTAGACGATGCTCATTATGAATATATTTTGTTTAGAGTTTAAATTCGATTCTAATATTGCAATGTTATTATTGTCGTATTAAAACAGTAACAATAAGAAATATAACATAAAAATAGTATTAATAAATTTATATTATTAATATTTGTTAGTAGTTATTAAGAATAATAACTATAATAATCATTTTTGAATTTTATTTGTTTGCAGTTATTTTATAGTCAAATAATAATAATGTTATTTTGAAATTAATCTTATTTTATGACCAAATAATAAGGAGTTATAAATTTATTGATGATGTTTTTAATTAATATGATAATGTTGTGTTTCTCAATACTTTATAAAGTCTCACGCCCTTCATCTTCAAATAGAACAATACAAAATATAATGAGGTTTTTTCTATCTATATCCTATAGGTAAAATCAACCACAAAAAATAGGATAGTAACCTTCGGAAGTGACCAATTGAAATATTAATACAATTTTAATAAGGTGATTTCCAATTCCTTAATTTTTGGCAATGTTATTATAAATATAAATTTATAACTATTTGTTTTTTAATTCTAAAATAAATAATAAAAAATATGTATAACTCATAATAAATATTTATTGTAAATATTACACTACAATAAAACTTTCTGTTAGCCACGGTTGAAACCGTGGC
>NW_017728394.1:0-2334 GCF_001865875.1 Lupinus angustifolius
TAAATTAAAATTTTAATAATTAATTATTTTTTTAACCAATCACAAATAATGCCACATCATATAATACACTATTGTGGGACAGCAGATGTCCACCCTTTTTATTTCCCCTTCTTGGCTTCTGGCTTCATGTGGAGTTTCTCCCTCACAACTTCATATCTTTTCTCAATTGTTTATATTCTTTTTAGTAAAAAATTAAATCAAATTTACTTTTTAAAATCCAAAGTGATAATTTAATGTAGGACAAGTTACAATCTAGAGCTTGTATTGACCTTTTGATAATGAAGATGAGTCATTCAAAACCTCTACAAATGGAAGAGGAGTCACACATGGGAAATATACACAAAAAAGTAACCAAACAGACTAAAAAAATGGCAAATATTAGAAAGATAGAAAATTCTCTCAGGATATTTTCACAGCCAAGCCGTTAGCCACACCTCCATGTCCCTATTATCCTTTAACTTGTTGTAGCTGATCCTCCAACCATACATGGATATGCACCAAATTTTAATTTGGTACTACTAAAAATATTCCTTACTTTTTTGGATAAAGAACTAATCTTTTTCGGGATTCGTGATTGTCTCTCCCAATAAGTATTGCTCCTAGGAATCAAACTCTTGACCTTGGGGATCTAGTGGATCCTTACAACATTAGACCATTGCCTATATGGTAAATCTCCTACCTTTTCCTATTTATTTATTTTGTATAAAAATCTATTAAATTATATATCATTATCTTACGAAATGAATAATTAATAAGTAGTAAAATAAAAATAAATTGGAAGTATATAAAAAATAGTATTATTTATTTTGATAATTTAATAGCGAGGTTATGATTTATGTTTTATTTTCTATTTTGAGTCAAGAAATAGTTGCAGTCATTTGTATTGTCTCTATTATTTATCAGAGTGAAAAGTCGATCAACGACCAATACCAACTCTTATACTATTAATTCTCATTAAAATTAATTTTTTAGTAAAAATAAAATGTTTTAATTAATTATTTTTTAGAATTTAATAGTAAGGTTAAAGACCAATGCTCACTATTTTACTCTTAATTTATAAGAGGTTACACAATCTTTATTTTTGTATTGCACATAGGGATACACAGAAAAAAACAATATAATCTTTTCTTAAAAACAAAAATAAAAAATATATATAATTTTGTTTTAATAAGAAATTTTAATAAATAAACTAAAGGGTATAGTTGAATCTATGTAATTAGTGAGTATATCATTTTAGTACAGACGAATAAGGTACTAATATATTCATCGATATGCAATCAACTATCGAGCTTAGAACTCTTGTTCAAAGACCACATTATTCAATTTGGGCATAATATAGAGTTTTCTACATTTCAATTTCAATCACAAAAAATGTAGTGTCTACTTTAAATCATTTGGGAGATGTTGAAATTGAGTTCAACCTCTTCTCAATAAGACAATAACTCATGTAACCAATATTCTATGGAAAGTCAGGGCGTGACCGGTAATTCAGTATTTGTAATATTTTTAGAGTGTAATATCTACGCATTGACAATGTAAAGATATATACATACACTATATCATCCATCATTTATTTGGATTAATATTTTTTAAAAGTCAATGATTACTAAATATGAATGATGGATGATGCAATAATAATATATAAAATTCACACACTTGTAGTACATATATGTTTTTCTCCTATTTTTATAACTTTCAGACAATTGAATGATTTTATATTTTTATTAAATGATATACATAATTGTTTTACTTATATAAAAAATGGAGGAATTAACATTATTAAACTTATCAAGAATTATAGGTGATTTTAGAAAAATTGTAATTTTTTCACTTAATTATCTGATATTTTATATTTCCAATCAATAAATGTAAGAGTATTTTACTATCGAAATTAATTTATATATTTGAAACTTTAAAAATCATGACTAAAACTAAAATATCGAAGCTTTCATATACAAATGGGAAGTAATATTGGATTTCACGTCAACATATATAATCCTTCAATATAACGAAATGAAATCACTTTCTCACTTCTACTTACGGGTGGAAATGAGTGACAGTTCACTTGGTTAAGCTAGACTCATTAAGAATTGGCTTGAGTTAATTTCTGCTTTAGTCTAATATGAACTTTCGAATGTGTTAATAAACTCAAATTTATATGGTTAATAAACATAAATTTAGAGGTTTGCAAGATGGTGGTGGATTATATATATTAAGCAATATTGAGATTGCTCCAAGCAAACAACTTGACCGAAGCAATTCCAAACTTGACCGAGACAAGTTTGATTCTGACCGAGACAACCATAGCACCAAGGCTCCTGACCGAGACAGGAC
>NW_017728395.1:0-2329 GCF_001865875.1 Lupinus angustifolius
AACCTCAAATCCTCAGGGAACTAGAGAATGAAAAACAGTAAAAACAAAAACAGATAATCAGTTCATAACACATGTATACATATAAAACAATGTGTATAAAGGATAAAGCAAACTTTGTACAATTACCAGAACCGTCTTTGGCTGTAATGTCTGCAACAAAGGTTGAACTTTCCGCAACCTAAATGTTGAAATCAAAATAGAGAGATAATGCTCAATACATAAATCAATTTGTTGTTACCAAAAACTATACTTTCTATTAACTGAATTTCAAAGAAAGCATAATTTTAAAAATAGACTAAAAAGTATCACGAAAAGGTAACTTGAAATGGGGAAAGAAAAAGGACACAACGATGTAGTCCTATTTCCTGACTGAAAAAAGATAACATTTGGTAACAGGGAGCATATCCATAAACTGTTAATCTACAATGTTTATAGGCCAACAGTTATCAGGATTGTATTTTACATTATTAATAGGTTTTTCTCTCATGTTCTATGGCTCTATCAGTTATAGGGCTAGATGTTTTTACAGATTCAGAAAATGATTGGTGAGAACAATGAGACGTATTCATGAATGTGCATATTGGAAGAAGCAACTAAAGGAAAGGTAAACTTACCCGATCCCAGAGGAAAACACACACTGAAGAACCTTCATTGCAATTGGCTGGAAAGGTAAGAGTGCCAGCTCAGGATTCAGCACATCCTGCAAATAGTGAATTCAATGCAACATTGGTCAAAGCCATTCCAACATCATTAAAAGGACAAAACTTAGAAGACCACGTATATCAGTATACGTTTCTCTACAAAAAAGGTATTCAACAAATAAAATGACAGCAATGAACCATCAGAGGTACTTGTGTTATAGAGGGAATACATCACACCTCAAGGATAAGTAAAGATTTTGGATCCCCACACCAACATCGAAGCAGATGAACAGCAGGACCAATACGCAGACTCCAGTGACCACAAAATACAATGCATGGTTCCTGCCAATTCATTCTATGAGCAATTCAAAAAGAAAGTTCAGGTAAACAATCTTTTACTGATGCAATTTAATAAAATTGAATGCTTCTCAATTGTCTTAGCTGAGACTATGATCAGAAATTCTAATTGAGTTAGGAAATACAATTTGCCCCAATAATTAACATTTCTAAAGGATATGATTTTGCATCTAGAAAGTGAAAATGGCACTAAATTTTATAAATCATTTCCACNTTACTGATGCAATTTAATAAAATTGAATGCTTCTCAATTGTCTTAGCTGAGGCTATGATCAGAAATTCTAATTGAGTTAGGAAATACAATTTGCCCCAATAATTAACATTTCTAAAGGACATGATTTTGCATCTAGAAAGTGAAAATGGCACTAAATTTTATAAATCATTTCCACTAACCAACATTTCATTATAAGAGAGAAGAGAAGGGAAAGATAAGGAGAAAATCTTACAAGAGTTTGTGTGCATGAATAGCAGGGACTACATGAATCCTTTTCTCCTTTAGGAGCTTAACATATGCAAACAATAATTCCCCAGCAAATAGCTGCAATACCGATCAAAGTAGGTAAAAAATGTCAAATTTTGTAAATAGAAATATGCAAGTGCCATGGAACAAATTCATGAATATAAAAGTTCGTACCCTTTCTTGCCGTTGTTTGCAAAGCCACTCCGGTATGATGTTAAGAAATGCTAGTAATTCTTCAGCCACTGAAGAAAATATATAAACTGGAATCTACAAATACAAGAATAATTAACAGAAGAAGAAAGTGAGAAGTCATCAAAGGTTTTGCTCCAAAACTTCCATTTGCCAGTTATGTTTATTTGATTAGAAAACTCCATTGATTCCCACCCCAATTTACAAACTTTTGATGGAACTTTGACTTTCCCTGTCTTTCCCACATCAACCATAAAAAAAATGAAAAAAAATAATTAAACAACGAACACCGGCAAGCAATATTATGGGTCTAAGACTCTTAGCAAACAAAAATACAAGAAAATAAGAAACACAAAAAGAATCTGAGACTAGTACCACATAAATTGCTAAAGACAGGCATTTTACCACTGTAGATTTTCTAGAACAAAAAAAACAAAGCCTTTCCTCACTAGGTGAGATCAGCTACATAGATCAAATGACATCATTGCTTCTATTGTAAACCATGTCTTCAAACTTTCCATTTTAAACTAAATCATTCTTAATGGTTACACATAACTTTTCTCGGCATTCCTCTGCCTCCAACGGTTGGTGTATCCTCCACCTAATAGACTTTATTTATTGAGACTATAATGGTCATCTCCTGACATTACCAAACCACCTAAGGTGAGATTCTACATTTTTT
>NW_017728396.1:0-2328 GCF_001865875.1 Lupinus angustifolius
CTGTCTGTCTGTACGCACTCGCATTTCTCGGCGATCATTGCATGGATTACTTTCAAATTTTGCGAGAAGCTTCTGCTATTTCCCGGATTTAACGAGTTCTATTTGTATTTGTGATTAACATCGTTTGAAATATTTGCAATATTTGTTTGAATTCGGGTGTTCGCGTTGTTAGGTTGGCAACAGTGAGGTTAGGTTTTCCCCCTCCGCTCCCTCGGCTTTCTCAAATATGGGTCTCTAATATTCTCAATTAAGACGAAATACAAGTCAGACAGGCAGGGTAAAGGTTTCAAATATAGTTATTCATCATTTTAGAAGGAACAAAACAACTCCGGAGTACTGACTCAGTGAAATAAACATGTGATGTTTCGGAATTTGCACTCGTCACTGGCGGGGTGAGCAAGTGACTCCAGAGGTGACTGAAACTGAGGGTAGATGTGATGATAATTTTATAAATCATTGACTCTCAAGTCAGGTGAACTGTTTGCCCTGTCGGATACTTTAATATTTCTCTGTCTAGGCGTTTGATCTGATTAACCATTTAATTTAGAATTATAATAGAGTATTTCATTAAATAAATGAAATGCATTTTTTCTTCTGTAGATTAGATTCATTTAAAATGCACATGCTTAAAATGAGTTATTTAGTATGCAGCCTTTCAGTCAAGGTAAAGGAGAAAAAAACTAAGTGAAAACATTAAACATATCATCTCAATGAACACTCATGAGAATAGACTCATTACTTAACCACTCGATACATCCAACCAAAATATTTCTGCCTTCGGAAATCGTAACCAAATGATGCCTCTTTGTACTAAGTTCCATTCTATCAGATCTAAAGTTTTTCATAAAGTTTTTCGTATGATTGATTCAAGTTTCAGATCCAAATCAAGAAAAACATATCAAATAAGACGAAGAATATATTAGAACTTTGAGAAATAATAGTAACAGACACGATTCCTTTCAACGGGTCCCAAAATCTGGCACTGAATTTCTTTCTACTGGGTCTAAAATTTTCAATTGATTGATTAAGGTTACAGATCCATATGAAGAAAAACAGTAGGAAAAAAACAAGGACATGTTTGAATATTAAGAAATTTTAGAATAAGACACTCGATTCCTTTCAACGAGCCCAAAATCTGGCATGGAGTTTCTTTCCATTGGGTATGAAGATTAACAAATGAATGATTCAGGTTACAGAGCCAAATAAAAATGCATTCTTAGCAAAGGCCAAGAATACATTTGAACTTTGAAAAATTATAGACTAAGATGATCGATTCTTTTCAACGGGTTCCAAAATCTGTCTCCAAGTTTCATTCCATTTAGTTTCAAGGTTTTCGAATGATCGATTCAGGTCACAGAGCCAAATCAAGATTAACATTTCAAGGAAGACCAAGAATTATATTTCCGATCTTTGAGAAGTTATAGAATAAGAAATTCGATTCCTTTCAACGGGTCCCAAGACCTGGTATTTCAACTGCTTTGAAACATAACTCAGAAACAAAGTGTATCAAGACTGCTTAAGGATGGTCGTCTTGATCTCAACTATAAATTATCATATGATTGTAATATCTTCGAAGTAGGTAAACCTACACTGACTCCATATTCATCTATTTAGGACCAAAATTTTGACATTGAGTTCGACATGGATTCGTGTAGTTTTTACTGACCTCATCACAAAATTAATGTACAATTTGACTCCGAACAGATATTTAACACAATTTTGGTCAATTTTGGACCAAAATTTTCAGGTTGAGTTTGACATGGGTTCCTTTGGTTTTGGGTGTCCTGATCTCAAATATAACATCCAGTAAGACCCCTGATCAATTTTTAACGCCTTTAAGGTCAATTTTTGACCAAAATTTCACACTTGAGTTTGACATGGGATCCACTAGTTTTTGGTGTCCTGAACTCGAAAACGACAACCAGGTGTACCCCTGACCAATATTAAATGCTCGAATGGTCAATTTCGGGCCAAAATTTTGAAGTTGAGTTTGACATAGGTTATCACAGATATTACTATCCTGATCACTAAATTGACATCCAGTTAGACCTCTGATCAATATTTAACGCCAGAATGGTCAATTTTGTGCCAAAAATTTGAAGTTGAGTTTGGCGTGGGTCTCTTTAGTTTTTGGTGTCCTGATAACAATAATGACATCCAGTTGGGACCCTGATCAGTTAATAGCGCGATTATGGTCAATTTTCGACCAAACTTTCAAGCCTGAGTTTGACATGGTTTCCCACAGATCTAGGTGTCCTGATCATGTAAACGACATCCAGTTAGACCCTGGGGCGTGATTGGGGTCCACGAACAGGGGGGCGATGTATG
>NW_017728397.1:0-1498 GCF_001865875.1 Lupinus angustifolius
AAATTTCCATCCACACTTGAGTAGGGATAGGTAAAGGTTGCAATAGTCCCCCTGGAGAAAGGGTAGAGTGTTTGTTCCTTTGACACACATCACATTCTTCTACAAACCTTTTGATGTCACTCTTCATTCCCACCCAAAAACACAACTAGCCAACCTCTTGTATGTTCTGAAAAAACCTGAGTGCCCTCCCATAGGACTTGTATGACACTCCTTCGAAAGTGTGGAAATTCTGTTGGAATCACGCGCCAGAACCAGTCTGCCTTTGTATAGCAGCAACCCCCCTCTGAACTCATACCCTTCATGGCTGCTTGGTGATACTATGAGGTCTTGAACCAGTTGTTTCCACTTAGGATCAAGTGTGACCTCCCTAGTCCAGTCTTCCTTTTCTGGCAGAGAAACCAAGGATATAGCAGCATACATTTCCCTTCTAGACAGAGCATCAGCTACCTGGTTTTCTTTACCCGGTTTGAACTGGATTTCAAAATCCATCCCAATCAACTTTACTGCCCACTTGAATTGCTCCTCAGTGAATAATCTTTGATCAGTCAAGAACTTAAGGCTTTTCTGATCAGTCTTGACTATAAAATGCCTTCCCAACAAATAGTGTCTCCAACGCTGTATGGCTTGAACCAGGGCCATGAGTTCCCTTTCATAAACTGACTTCTGTTGGGCTCTTAGTGACAAACCTTGACTCCAGAAGGCTAAGGGCCTACTCTGCTGCATCAGGACTGTCCCAATGCCCTTACTGGAAGCATCTGTTTCAACAACAAATGTCTGGGTGAAATCAGGGACAACCAATAAGGGAAGTTGCACCATGGCTGTTTTCAATGCCTCAAAAGCAGTAGTGGCTTGGTCATTCCAGAGGAATCCATCCTTCTTCAACAGATCAGTGAGGGGCTTGGCTATTTTGCCATAATCCCTCACAAAACGCCTGTAGTAACCCGTAAGCCCCAAGAACCCTCTCAATCCCCTTAAATCCTTGGGCTGAGGCCAAGATTTCATGGCTGCTACCTTGGTCTGATCAGCTTCTACCCCTTGACCTGAAATCACATGGCCTAAGTATTCCAGCGTGAGTTGAGCAAACATGCATTTCTTTTTATTTGCCTTCAATTCATTCTCCTGCATCACCTTTAGGACCAGTTTCAAATGCTCCTCATGTGTTGCCATGTCCCTACTAAACACCAAAATATCATCAAAAAAACTAGGACAAACCTTCTAAGAAATGGCTTCAGCACCTCATTCATTAGGACTTGGAAGGTAGAAGGTGCATTGGTTAATCCGAAAGGCATAACCATGAACTCATAGTGCCCCTCATGAGTTCTGAAGGCTGTTTTCTCAATATCTTGATCCCTCATCCGAATTTGGTGATACCCATATTTCAGGTCCAGCTTTGAAAAAATCTGGGCTCCCCCTAACTCATCTAACAATTCTTCTATGATAGGAATGGGGAATTTGTTAGGAACAGTTACCTTATTAAGTGCCCTGTAGTCCACACAGA
>NW_017728397.1:1598-2321 GCF_001865875.1 Lupinus angustifolius
TTTCTGTCACTAACCTCTCAATCTCTGTTTTTTGGTAATGAGGGTATTTGTAAGGCCTCAAATTCGGTATGTTTGCTCCTTCTTTTAGGTAGATGGCATGATCCTGCTTTCTCATAGGAGGCAAGCCCTCAGGATCTGCAAAAACTCCCTTAAACAACTGCAACACTGCTTCCACCCTTGCTGGAATAGAGGTAGTTATTTCTGATAGGTCTTCTGGATCATCATAATGCAACATAATTCCTTCACCTTCTTCCTTCAATACCTGCATGAAGGCTCCTAGGGGAAGTAGAGTCTTAGTAAGAGATGGGTCCCCTCTAATTTTATGAACTACTCCTCTTTTTTGCAAAGTTAACTCCAATTTGCCAAAATCTGCTTTTACTTCTCCCAAGCTAGCCAACCATTCCAGACCCAAAACCAGATCTACCCCCTTTAATTCAAACAGATAAAATTCCTGGACTACTTCCAACCCCTGCAACTCCAATTTCACTTGAGCACATTTTCCTTGGCAGTGAATGCGATGCCCATCCCCCACTTCCACCACGTATTTGGGAGTAGCTTGTATCCCAAGCTGCAACTGGTCCACCAACTGGGAAGAGATGAAGTTGTGGGAGGCCCCACAGTCAATGAGTATGATCACTTTCCTATCATGTAAACACCCCGTAACCTTCCATGAATTGACACTGGTTAACCCCGCCATTGCCCAAAGTGACAGCTGAAGAGATT
>NW_017728398.1:0-1404 GCF_001865875.1 Lupinus angustifolius
AAAAATGTAATGAAGTGGGAATACATGTCTAGAAAGGTTCTGTCTTAGGAAAGACTTGGTATTTAAGGGTTCTTTACGACCCACCTCTCTTTCCTGGGAACTAGCTTGGCGTATATCCACGGATTACGACATAATTCCGGTATAAGTTTTATGGAAAATCTTACTTTAAAGAGTGTTATTTGATTTTAAGACTTTCAATGACAAATGATGATTCAAGGATATTCAACCTTGAACCGGATGGACGAAAACAATTAAATTCATTTTAGATCGAAAGTTTTATCTTCGCGTAAGAAGTTATTTCATAAGTATAATAATTATCGTCAGTTAACTAATTAACGTGATTTTGGCGTAATGAAGAGTTCGAGAGGAGATCGGATCAAGTAAGCTCACCTGTAAACAAGGAACCTTGCGACCCGACACACTCAGGTGGGAGAGAACACATTGTGACATAGTGGTGTCCGAATATGACACCCGGATCCTCTAAACCATCTCAAAGGTTTTGGGGTTAACTTGGGTATTAAGAAACCCAAGATTTTTATGTTGAAAGGCTTTTTGAATATATATGATTGTTGATGAAATGTGTTGAATATGGTATATGAATGTTGTTGGGAACTTTTCTATGTGCAGGTATTTGAAAACCAATGTGAAAATACGTTTGATTAGCCGAAAAGGGCAAAATTGGAATTCTGTCCAGGTCCTTCTCGCTTGGGCGACCAGGTCTCGCTTGGGCGAGAGAAGTCCGTTGCTTGGCCGAGGACTGGGCGAAGGATTGGGCGAGAGAGCCCAGGTTTTGGAGATTGTTATTGGGGAACTATCGCTTGGGCGACCAGGTCTCACTTGGGCGAGAGAAGTCCGTCGCTTGGCGAAGGACTGGGCGAAGGACTGGGCGAGAGAGCCCAGGTTTTAGAGATTTTTTTTCGGAAACTATCGCTTGGGTGAGAGGGCCTCGCTTGGGCGAGAGAGTCTCGCTTGAGCGAGAGATGCCCAGTTTTAAAATGGTATTGTTGATTGAATTTTCATTTGAGTGAAGGGTCCTCGCTGGGGCGAGAGACAGTAATTGTGTTTGACTATTTGGATTGATTGGTTGAGTATGTAATAACCTTAGTATGGGTATGTGATATAAACTACTTTGGTATAACACCGTAATTGAATTAAAAAGTAAAGTATTCAAGGTGTTGGAATTAAATAGTCAAACTCGGTAATTAATTTTAAAGAAAGTATTCCGAGAAGGATGTATGATTTAGGGCGATGCCCAGAAAAGGATACGTGATACCACGGAGCGAGATCGTCTGACCGTAAGTGGCTTGGTCTGGACCGTCCAGGGTGATTCAGCGATAGTCGTAGTGGTAGGGACGTTACCCGTGGAGTTATGATGTGAATTAGGGCACTGCCCATAAAGGAACC
>NW_017728398.1:1504-2314 GCF_001865875.1 Lupinus angustifolius
AAAGTGATGTCCCGGAAAAGAAAGGTTTTTAAAAGGAAACAATTTTATATCACTAATTCAAAAAAAAATTGACTCACTTTTATGCGTAATAAATATAGAGTATTTTTCGGGGCGTTACATAGTTTTGCATTGGACAACAAAACGAAACATGATAAAATCATTGTGCCATACCTATTCAAAACCCCCCTTCTAGGGGTATTATGCCACTGATACCTAACACCTATCGCACCATCCATTCAGTCTGTAATTTCTCACGGACCCCCTAATGTTAGACCATCTACTAGGAAATAGAGTAGAGACGATGTGCCTGATTCCCCACTAGGGAAGAAAGCTGCTATATGGACGCTGCCCGATCTTCAGGGAGATGCGGGAGTGGGAAGAAAGTCACAGGGTTTGTTGAACAACCCGGAAGAGGAGTTGGATGTCGAAGAGGAAGACTGTGTGGAGTTGGTCTGTATAGAGGACTCCTTTGAGGTGGTGGACCTCTCTTTTGATTCTGAGACGGATGAGGATTCCAGCGAGTGTCCTAGTACACCCACTAACCCTGGAGCTAGTCACTAGAGGTCATTTCCATTTCTAGTTGCCCTTGAGGCGGGTATCTATGTAGAGTATTTTGGTTGTTTTCAATAAACCAGACTATTGTATATACATTTTTAGTTTGGACCAGGATGTATTCCACTTTGCTTTTGTATAAACTTTTTCAGTCAGTTTCAATAAAGAATCATTCCACGAACTATTGTTGTCTTTTCCACATTTTAGGTTACATACCGTGATGTCCCGGAAATGAGTCAAATATAAATGAAGGAGTTT
>NW_017728399.1:0-1550 GCF_001865875.1 Lupinus angustifolius
CAAATGAAGCTCAACGCATCCTACATGGGTGAAGAAGAAAGTCATAAAGAAGGATATGTGAGGGAAAGCTTATCTTTGGAAGATTTGAAGCTCAACATGTATGGGCCCATTTTCAAATTTTGCATGACTCAACAAACCCAAATATGGGCAAGCTTCATACTTTCCAACATATGGCCTTCATCAATGTTTCAGATCTTCCTCTTCCTAAAGCAAAACTAATTAGCTCCATCTATGGTGAAGACTCCATAGACATTGCTACAATGATCTTAGATGCTATTTGGGATTGCATTAACAATGGTATCCCTTCAATTATTCTCCATCTTTTATCACTGACCTATGCAAATTTCAAAATGTGCCTGGACCCTAGAAAGAAATGATGGCCCTCAAATCTGAAATCAACACTGTTTATGTCACCAATTATTGCAAAGAAAAATCCCTTTCCCAAGCTCAAATCGAGCTTAGAAAGAAGTTTCGTGACTTAAGCTCAAAGCAACCAAGTGGCTACGGGAGGACCATGAGTTCTAAGGTAGATACCATAATGAAGGAACAACAAATACAAAACTTGCAACAAAAGGCATGCTACCGTGGGCTAAAGGGCATTATTAAAACTTTGCATAGTATTTTTGGAAAGAAGCACAATTTCAAGGGAGGATCTTATGAAGAATTTGTGGCAAAGACTAAGTGGCCCGAGGGGAGGTCCCAAGACACAAATGAAGAAGAAGAGAAGGAAGATGATGAAGAATAAGAAAAGCTTTTCCGGTTTTCTCTTTCCCAAAAAAAATTGAAATTTCCATATTATGTTACATTTCTTTATGTCATTTTCTATTTTGCTTTAAATTTATGTTATTATCAAGTTGAAATTAATAGATTGTCTTTTGCTAGTATTTTTATTTTTTTAGAAAACAAAGCAATTTTTAAAGCACATCAAGTAAATCCCAAAATATTTTAAAGATTGAGGACAAGCCTTCATTTAAAAGGGGGGACAAGGACTTGATGTAATTAAAAAAAATCTTGTTTAGATTGTGTAAATATGTAAAAAGTAAATTTGTTTGTTCAAAAACTGAAAAAAATTTCAAAAACGAAAAACAAAATGGCTAAACAAATTTTTTGAAACATGATCACATGATTAGAAAATTAAGAATACTTTAAATTAAGCTTTGATTGAGCAAAATGAGATATATGCTAAACTTTTGAGAAAAAAATCATATAATGTCATCACTTGAATTTTTTTGCAAATTGAAAATTCAATTTTATGTAACAAGATCTTTGCAAACATTTTTTTAAATCAAAAAGTGTGGATCCAAACCAAGTAAGGGAGTGAGCCAAACACATGAGATAATCAAAGTGAGAATCAACATTTGATTTGTCTAATTAAATTTGTTTGAGTCTTTAAATCTCTTAATTGCATAAAAATGAAAAGAAATGATCAAGGCATGTTCTTTGATTAATTGAACCAAAGGCCAAAAAGTCCAAACCAAATTAGGATCATCCTTTGATAAGCCCCTTTGAGCCAAAAAAATGAAATAATTTTTTTTTCAAACTATCCCATG
>NW_017728399.1:1650-2312 GCF_001865875.1 Lupinus angustifolius
TGATAAGTGCCAAACATACCTAAATTCATACACCTTTATGGCACTTATCTTAAGCATAATTGAGAAAAACCAACTTAAAACAATACTTTTTGTATAAAATATCACAATCTTGTATATTTGTGTTTGTATTTCTTTTTTATGTATTTTGTAGGATTTAGAAAGAAGAAAAGAAGAGCAAAAAGACTCATGGTCAAAGAGAAAATGAAGTCAAAATCAAGGTGCTCAAGCAGGCAGTTGAGCGTGGACCAAGCCACGCTAAGCTGACTGGTCAACAGCCTGACCTGGACACCACCCTGACCTGGATCAAGCTGCTCAAGCAAGCAGCTGAGCGGACCTGCTTGGCCGCTCAGCCTAGCACCAGACTAGTCCTGACGCGGTCAGAACTCAAGTTTTACACGGTCAGACACGAGCTTGGCACATGACCAAGCTGCTCAGCAAGCAGCTTAGTGGTGCAACCAAGCAGCTCATCGGAGAACTAGACTCCTGCCCAGATCAGCAAGCACCAGGCCACGTCTCAGTCAGCATGGTCAAAGCAGCTGAACAAGCAGCTTAGTGGTGCAACAGGTGTGCTAAGCGGTGTGCACCGAGACTTGACTTAACCATCAAGCAAACCACGTAGTCACCAATATCATCACTTCAAGTAGCCCACCGTAGGCTTTTCA
>NW_017728400.1:0-312 GCF_001865875.1 Lupinus angustifolius
TGCTCTTGAATAAATTTTCTAAGTCATATGTGTCATTCATTTTATTGAGCTTTTTTGTTGCAACCATTCTGTCACAATTTTTCGACAAGAATTTGCCTGCCTTGGAGCTTGTCCAAATTTTTGTTTGAATTCGTTCGGAGCCGCCTCCTGGTTTCGAACGAAATTTTTTCCCGCCAAAAGACTTTAATATCGGCTATATAGGGGACACGTAAAATTCTCATACCGTGCTGGCGCCAATCCTTTGAGCCAATGAGAAATTTTACGTTTGTTTATTTTTTTTTTTTCCCTCACTTTGTGTCTGCTTTGTTTACC
>NW_017728400.1:412-2302 GCF_001865875.1 Lupinus angustifolius
ATAATTGCTCGAAGATGTTGTAATGTCGTGAAATATTTTTCTGATTGTCGGAATAAATAAATGGTTGAAGAAAGTAAACAAGAATGTCGAAACAAATATTTTTATTCAAACACAACAACCCTTTACAACATTCATGAGAAGATGAAAAATTAATAATTCAAATGTTTTGAACAAGTCAAGAAATATAAACACAAACATTCAAATTCTCGCGGGCATTGGGCAGGATGAGAAATTTTTGAGTACACTCAGTGGGCCATATACTAACTAAAAGAGCGGGAAAAAATTTCGCGCGAAACCAGGAGGGGTCATCGAGGGAATTTCGAGAAAAATTTGAAAGGGATCAGCCCATGACAAATTTCTCAAGAACAACAATGCAAACCATGACAAGCAAAATAGTCAAATTTTTACACTTCTGCCTCACAACAGTTCTTGCAAAAGACGCACCGTAAACTGGGATAACTATGGCCCACCTCTACTTCAGAGATAGATCAAGGAGAGTCCATGATAGCAGAATTGAATTTCAAAAGGGGTGGGCCAAAGTTGCCCCAGTTTACAGTGCTCCTTCCAACAAATCAAGAAATTTACCAAGAACACGAGTTGGTCACAGGCAGAACAGACAAAATTTGTACAGGGAGGGGGGATGATTTTAGAAGCAATTTAATCCACCAAACTTCCGCTACAGCTCCTTAACAAGAAAGAGATTTCTTGAGCCGATCACAGCAAGGCAGAAAGGGGACAGTCTGAATACTATGACATGATTTGAACCGTTAACTTCTGCTACAGCACTACACAAGATACGAGTAAAGGTAATGAAAGCTGGTCACAGCAAGAAGCAACAAGAGAACATTGACTTCAGAACGGGATGGCAGAACCAAATTTAAAAGAGGTGGGCCAAAGCTACCCCACTTCAAGGTGCTCTTTCCAACAAATCAAGAAATTTACCAAGAACACGAGTAGGCAGAACAGACAAAATCTGTAGGGGATGGGTGGGGGGTGATTCTAGAAGCGATTTGACCCATCAAACTTCCGCTAACAGCTCTAAATAAGCAAGACATTTGTTGAGCTGGTCACAGCAAGAAGCAGCAAAATTAGGAAGGTTTAATACTATCAGTGATTTGGACTATCAATCTACCGCTGCAGCGGTATGCAAGAGATTAGTCTAATTAATGAGAGCTGCAGGTCACAGCCACAAGCCACGAGAGAACATACTTGATTCCAAACTAGGAAATCAAAATGGAAGTTAAACTAAAAGGGGAACCTAACAATAGGATGAATAAACTCACAAGACTTGACACTTCAGGTTGTACGATCGAGCAGTGGAAGTTGGTTTCGGAAGAGTGGGATCTGCTGACGTGCTGCATTCCACGATTCCAAAGCTGTAAAGCAACAGAAACAAAGGTTTATAAACCTGCTTCATATTTTGAGTTCAGATGTTTCTATCCCAAACTTGCACTTGAAACTCAAGTCACTCCCAAGTCACCATAAGGTCATAGCAACCTAAGGGGGCTAGCGCAAAGTGGCAGAAGCTTCACATTTTCAGTCGCAAAAATTAAAATGTGATGAGAGAATAAATGAAGGGCTCCAGAAATCAGATTAGGCTCATCTCAGCACCGCTCAGCACTCACAACGATACATGGACCGGTCTCGGACAAACGCGACCACGTGGAATAAGGGTTATGGAAAACCAGTTTTACAAACGTTTTGCTACGGCAGTCTTGCGCTCACGACCACAAATAATACAAGCTCAGAGAGCATTCACGAATCGTAAGAAGATAAAGTACGAAAAAAATGGAAGTTCAAGACTTACCGAAACACATTTCTGACCTTGGTGTCAGACGACCTCACGCATCAAACAGCGGCGATCAAATGGCATGCAGGAGGAGGCGAGGA
>NW_017728401.1:0-320 GCF_001865875.1 Lupinus angustifolius
GTCATTAAGAAACTACCGGTACCGACAAATGTCAAGGGAATTTACAGTTTCCTTGGACATGTTGGATTCTATCGGCGGTTTATCAACAACTTCTCAAAAATTGATAGGCCCCTAAGAAATCCTCTAAATAAGCTTGGTCCCTTTCTTTGTGATGAGGCTTACTTAATTGGAAAAATGATTTTGAACAAATGTGCAATGTGAGTGATTATGCAATTGGGGATGTGCTAGGGCAAAGAGTTAAAAAGAATTTTAATGTCATAAACCATCCCAACAAGGTTTTAAATGTTGCGCAATGCAATTATGCAAACTACTGAAAAAGA
>NW_017728401.1:420-1121 GCF_001865875.1 Lupinus angustifolius
AAAGTATCCTAAAAGTTAAGGTTTTTGAATATTGGGGTATTGATTTTATGGGTCATTTTTCTTCCTCATACTCTAATTTGCATATCCTTGTAGGGGTGGAATATGTTTCAAAATGGGTAGAGGCAATAGCCTCTCCCACTACTGATGGTAAAATAATGATAAAATTTCTTAAGAAAAACATTTTTAACCGATTTGGTACACTGCGAGTCATCATTAATGATGGAGGCTCTCACAGTGAAGAAGATCTTGCTGTCGACCTTTGCATGATTTTGATGAAGACAACAAGATCAGAAAAAGAAGGAAAAAAGAAGAAGATGTTGAAGAAACAGAAGATCAAGCTTCAACACAAATGGATGAGATTCCATGTGTGCAACATTATATAGTTTTGACGAAGACAATGATACAAAGGCAAGCTTGTAGACGAAGACAACTTAAGAAACATCAAGGAAGATTTAGGTTAAGTGTTTTATTTATTTCGAGTCTTAAGATGTTTCCTTAGAAGGAGTATAGGCTACATATTGATTTTAATGCATCAAAATATTATATCTTTTGAAAATCATATATCATGCATTCACATATTATGTAGAAGGTTCATCATACATTAAAGAAACTACTTTTCAACACAGTTAATCAATTACATCATATGTTAATCAATTAAATGCTAATGGGAACCCGTTAATCGATTAAATGCTAATGGGAAC
>NW_017728401.1:1221-2301 GCF_001865875.1 Lupinus angustifolius
TGTGATGAAAGGTTTACAACCAAGATGAACAATATAACAATGGCAGGATTGCCTTTACAAGTTTGAACAATTCTATAACTTACAATCCTTGATCTCACAATATAAATACTTAGTATACAATGCTCTTAATCTTTTGAAAGTTTAGAACAAATGTACTTTGGAAGCATCTTCAGAAAATTTGAAAGTTTAGGAACAAAGTTGCTAACAAAATGTGTAGAGTTTTGTTTACTAAGTTTGTGAAAAATTTTGTATAATTGTGTGAATTGTGTATTGGGTGTGTTATGAATTGGGATGTCTCAATGCCTTAAAATATGTTTCCAATCACCCATGATAATCTTCCATGAAGAGGAGACACGATTGGAATGAAACCTATTCACTTTGGATGAAAGTTGTTAATTTGAATTTGAAAATCTGGTTTCAACTGATCTGTGTAATCGATTGTCGCAAAGTGGTAATCGATTATCCAAATGTTATGTCCAAGGTGGTAATCAAGTAATACATTGAATTAATCGGTTACATTAGTTAGTTTTGTTTTGTAACTATTTTCTCCATCGGGTAACCTGTTACACAGTTCCAATAACCTGTTACCAACTGCCTCACAGTTCTAGTAACCTGTTACCTAGTTCTGGAAACTTGTTAACCAGATCAAATAACTCTTTACTTAGCAATTTTGACTTTGCATTTTAGACATATCTAACTCTTTAAAAATGATCTTGATTAGTTTGAACATTGCTACTAAATATTAAAGTGAGTGTAAGGATAGAAGTACCTATATGAAGACTTATTCTATAATTCTCTTGAAGCTTGAATCTTCTATGTCTTCATGGTGTTCTTTGTTTTTATTCTTTTTGTGATCTTGATATCTTCATCAAAATCATGCCAAGGTGTTGAAAGCGGATTCTACACTAGGAATCCCCCTCAACAACAAAATGTGTCACTTGTTGAAAGGGTTTTCCTAGTGTGCAATTATATAATTTAGAGTGAGAGTGATGAACAATTTATTAGTGACTTTATTTATTTTCTCCCTTTTTAGGTTAATTTTAACCATACCATAAAGGTCAGTCTCATTTTATTAAATTA
>NW_017728402.1:0-2299 GCF_001865875.1 Lupinus angustifolius
GCAGGATTCAGAGTCCTGAGTGCTAACCATTACACCATGGGACCGGACGGGTGAGCAACGTGACGACCGCGAACACACTTGATTCAAGCCAGTGCGGGCAGAGAAACACGAGTGAAATGACGGCGAGGCAAAAGGTCACACCGACGAGGATGAGATTCGAACTCACGCGGGCAGAGCCCATTGGATTAGCAGTCCAACGCCTTAACCACTCGGCCACCTCGTCTGTTACGGGTGGGACGCGGGAAATGCAACCATGCGGTTGAGTTGGTGGGAGTGACGCAGTGGAGTCAAAAACTTCCGGTACCGGGAATCGAACCCGAGCCGCCTGGGTGAGAGCCAGAAATCCTAACCACTAGACCATACCGGATGTTCTGGGAAGTGCGGGATCCAGGGGTTAGACAAGGGGACATAAGCCGCAGAAGCACGCGTGAGCGGGCAAAAGGATGAGAACGCCCAACGTGGGGCTCGAACCCACGACCCTGGGATTAAGAGTCCCATGCTCTACCGACTGAGCTAGCCGGGCGTATAGCACATGGTCGACTCTCGACTCTTTGACAGAGAAGCATGGGCACGAGGGAGGACCCACGGCCTTTCTGGCGAGACGGTGCCGGGCACGAGACGCCCTGGCGATAGGCAACGCGAACACGCGCATGTGTGGAGCAGACCTGCGCTGCCTACGTGGTCGGGCGGCCCTCCGCCCGAGTAAAAATAAAAGGCTGCAGATTGGCTGAGGCATGGCTGTATCCCTGTTTTTTGTCGGGCTTTTGGCTGTATGCACGGCTGCAATGGCTTCCTCGCAGCCAAAGGACTTGCAGCCATCACGCTGGAGTGGCTACCAGAGGCTGTCCCCCGCAGTGTTACGGCTGCGGGAAGCTGCAAGCTGCGGTGGGCAGCCCACTACCTGCAAGAAGCAGCCAATGAACGCTTCCAAATGCAGCCTGATAGGCTGCCATGGCTGGGGCTGAACATGGCAGCGTGTTGGCTGCAGGAAAACAGCCTTGCCGGGGCTTCACTTTCCAGCCAGGCAAGCTGCACATGGCTGGGGCTGAGCATCGCAGCGTATTGGCTGCTGGAAGGCAGCCTACCGCGGCTTCAACCTGCAGCCAGTTGAGCTGCGAATGGCTGTAGGCTGCCCATTGCAGCGTTTTGGCCGCCGGACGCTGTGTAGATGTTCCGAGTTGCATCAGTTCTAGCCCAGTCTCCGAAGGGGGCGGACGTGACGCCGGGAGCGGTCTTGAGTGCGCGTCGTTGGCGTGTTCATTCGTTCAGTGGGCTCTGGCTGAATGATCCCCTGCGGCGCGCAGCCCTGCAGCCCTCTGCAGTGTCGTGGCTGCCGGGAGCAGCGCGGCCGGGCGAGGGAAGGCCGGTGCAGCCAGAAGGCTGCGGCGTGCAGCGTTGCAGCCTAGTGGCTACAGGGGGCAGCAGGGGTGAAGGAGGGCTGCTGGAAGCAGCCTGAGCGCTGTGGGGGCTGCCCTGCGCAGCCGAACGGCTGCCCTGGGCAGCGTTGACCTGGCCTCAAGTGAGCATTCCAGTGGCTGCCAGGTGCATCCAGAAGGGCTGCGCACGCTACCATGGCTTAATTTTGGCTGATGTATGGCGCGATACAGCCACTCTTTGCAGCCATCCAAATTCCGTCCGCCCCCCTGGCGGCCAGGCTAAAGCCAATAATCTGCAGCCTTTTATTTTTACTCGGGCGTGCATAGCATCACCCGCCGGAGCTCTGCTGAGCACGCTATGGTGGGAGTGTGCTCAGTAAGCATGCTCTGTTCATAGTGTCCCGAGCACACTATGAGATTTGTAGAGTTATTTTGGAACATGTTAGTCGCACACAGAAAATTTCCGACCTGTCCACCGCTCGCTCGTGTGTGCTTGTGTGTGCTTGTGCGCGCGTGGGTGCGCGCGAGTGTGTGTGTGTGTGTCGTCATCGCGTTGTTGAAAAAAAGAAGGGACACTAGGAAGAAGAAGAAAAAGTGTGAGACGAGTGGAAGTGCAGGGTGTCGAACCCTGTGCCTCTCACATGCAAAGCGAGCGCTCTACCGATGAGCTACACCCCCCTCCCGACGCTGGTCCGATTGAATCGTTTTGATATTTTAAAGGGACGATGAACCATCCATTTGTTTTGTCCGTGCTCCTGTGGCGATGCCCCTTGGAGATCAGTGGCCCCGCGGAGGGGCGACGCGTGAGCGTCCCTCGCGTGGATTTTTGACCTTTTCTGGCGGGTAAACGGCGGGACTAAATAAACAGACGGAGCGCCAAAAAATACCGCAGTCGGTAGGACTCGAACCTACGCTCCCAGAGG
>NW_017728403.1:0-2295 GCF_001865875.1 Lupinus angustifolius
TATCATAACATCATCACATCATTGTTCACAATATTAACAATGTATATCTATACACTTTTTTGGACTGCAATGAAGCAAAATATTAAAGTATAGTCTTTCTTTAATAAAATTAACTCGGTTAAACTGTAATTTTTATTATCCAAAGATATTAAACCTATTCTTCAATTAAAAAAGGTGAACAAGAGTTGTTTGCGAACTCGATTAGTTATAGGATCGACTGAGTTGTCTATTCCTCATCATTGGTTAGTATAAATGAGTCTGGATCCTCTCTAGTATTGAAAATGCTAGTATCTTCCAATATCGTGACATATAGCAAGACAAAAAATCAACGATTGTGATTTTAAAGTGAAAATAAATTATATTTCAATTAAAAAGATTAAAATATTTGTAAATCCTTTCCTCATTTCCAATTCCTTCCCTTCTATAAAACCCTTTGCAAGTATGGAAGGGTAAAAGAACTATCATTGTTAACACTGAATTCACTACTATTTTAATTTAGTTAGGATAAAAAACAAATAAAAATGATATTTGAAAGAGTCACTTTTTGGAGTGGGTTGTTAAGATAAATGGAAGACGAAAGGATAGAGAGGGTAGAAGAACCATCACTTTGGAGATAAATTGAAGAAAAGTGAGTTAAAGAACATTTAATATAACTATTGATTTTTTGGAAGAAGAAAGTTTTAATCTTTCACCCAAAAAATTGTTTCTCCAACAATCACGGTAAACATGATTAGAAGAAGAAAGTAGGGAGAACATGTTGGACAAAGAATTGAACCAACTCGACATTCATTCAAAATTTGGATCATTATTTAGCTCGATAAACTTGTTCATGAACCAAATGAGCCAAACTTAAGCTGAAAATTGAGATCGTTAAATAAAAGAGTCGAACTTAAACTAAATATAGTTCAACTCGTTAGGTTCATGATGTGGCTCGATATATGTATTAATAAACCATTATTTATGTTTATTGTTAGTGTTATTATATATAAACTTATTTATATATAACCTTGTGTAGTATTTTTAAAAGTAATTAATTATTTCAGTTGTCTAAATGAATTTATTCGAGCTGAATCGAACAGTTCGTGAACTCTAACTGTACCGAACTCAAGCTAAAAACCATATCTCGTATCAAACTCGAACCGAGTTTCAAGTTACGCAAATCTTTATCGAGCTGAACTGAGCCGACTCTGGATCAACTCAGTTACGCTCGTTTCCAACCCCAATTGAGGGCTAGAGATATGAGTTGCATAATGAAAAGGGATTTAGAAATTTTTTTTAATTAAGTTATTAAAATATTTAATTTCTGATAAATGGAATTAATGGGGAAAATATAACATTGGTGGTAGACAGACTTCTTTCATTAAGGGGATGTTATAGATAATGCAAGTCACGACTAGACTATTAAAACTCCATAAATTAATTAGGTGATTAAAATATTTGATTTTTGTTAATGGAATTAATAGGGAAAGACGACATTGATTGTAGAACGACTTCCTTCTTTAAGCAGAAAGTTAAAGACAGTGTTAGTCATGACTAGACTATTAAAATTTCATAAATTAATTGGCGATTACAGTATTTACTTTTTGTTAAATGAAATTAATTGCAAGATACAACATTGATCATAGATCGACTTCTTACATTGAATAGGAAGTTAGAGATGACATGACTAATTAATGGATTATTAAAATTTTCATAAACCAATTAATTATGTTATTAAAATATTTAATTTTGATAAATGTAATTAACATAAAAAATACAACATTGATCATAAATCAGCTTCTTTCGTTGAGCATTGTGTTAAAGACAACGCAAGTTTTGATCATACTATTAAAACTCCATAAATTAAATTATGTGATTAAAATATATTTTTTTATTAAATAAATCATATTCAATAAAATTATGTTTAAATATTACTATTAAATTATTTATTTATTTACAATTTTATATAATTATACTAATATCTTATTTAAATATAGAAAAAGTATTTTTAGTCAACCTTAAACTACCTTTGTCGTAGCTATTTCATTATCTTCATTACAGACTTCGTCAATGGGTACAACTCCTTGAAATTATGTTTGGCAGAGTCCATTTAATAATTATGATTACGTTCATTTTTAAAGGGATTATTTGCAACAAGCTTAATAAACTTTAGCTTGAAAGAGAGTACCAGAATATATAAAGGTATTATAGAATATGTTAAATTATATTATATAAAATATCTAGATCATACATAGATATAGATATAATATCTCATATTATTATGATTATAATTTAGATTTTTTAGAGTACATCTTA
>NW_017728404.1:0-2294 GCF_001865875.1 Lupinus angustifolius
ACCATTACGATGTAAATGGATCTATAAGAAGAAAGACAGTATTCCTGGGGTTGAAGATCTAAGATGCAAAGCACGACTAGTTGTTAAAGGTTTTAATCAAAAGGAAGGTATTGACTTTAATGAGATATTCTCACCTGTTGTTCGTCATACTTCTATTCGTGTTTTGCTTGCTTTTGTTGCTTTATTTGATTTGGAGTTGGAGCAACTTGATGTAAAGACAGCTTTTCTACATGGAGAGCTGGAAGAAGAAATTTACATGGAACAACCTGAAGGATTTATTGTTCCTGATAAGGAGCATCTTGTCTGTCGATTGAAGAAATCATTATATGGCCTTAAGCAAGCTCCCAGACAATGGTACATGAGGTTTGATTCTTTTATGATTGGGCAAGGTTATTGCAGGAGTCAATTTGATGACTGTATTTATTTCCAGAAATTTCCAAATGAATCATTCATATACTTGTTACTGTATGTTGATGATATGCTAATTGCTTCACGTGACAAGTCTTTGATCCGGAAATTGAAAATTCAACTCAATAATGAGTTTGAGATGAAAGAATTAGGTGCAGCCAAGAAAATTCTTGGTATGGAGATTCACAGGGATCGTCAAGCTGGTAAATTGTTTTTATCCCAAGAGAAATATATTGAAAGAGTGCTTGAAAGGTTTAATATGAATAATTGTAAACCTGTTTCTACTCCACTTGCTGCACATTTCAAGTTATCTTTAGATCTTTGCCCACATACAGAGGAAGAGATGGAGCGTATGTCACATATTCCTTATGCTAGTGCAGTTGGTAGTCTTATGTATGCTATGGTGTGCACTAGACCTGATTTAGCATATGCTGTTAGCATGGTAAGTCGATATATGCATAATCCTGGAAAGGATCATTGGAGTGCTGTAAAATGGATTTTTCGGTATCTAAAAGGTACTTCTGGTATTGGCTTGGTATTTGACAGAAACAAGGCTACAACTGATGACGTTGTAGGTTATGTTGATTCGGATTATGGTGGTGATATTGACAGAAGGAGGTCTCTTTCTGGTTACATCTTTACTCTCTGTAATAGTGCTATTAGCTGGAAAGCTACTCTTCAGTCCATTGCTGCATTGTCTACGACTGAAGCAGAATATATTTCAGCAACGGAGGGTGTGAAGGAGGCTATTTGGCTCCGAGGTTTGGTAAATGAACTTGGTCTAATACAGGGTGTTCTTACAGTGTTTTGTGATAGTCAAAGTGCTATTCATTTGACCAGGAATAATCGTTATCATGACAAGACCAAACACATTGATATAAAACGTCACTTTATCCGAGATATTGTTGCTATTGGTGAAATTATGGTGGAAAAGATTCACACATCAGAGAATCCAGCAGATATACTTACCAAGCCACTTCCGAATACCAAGTTCCAACTTTGCTTGGACTTGGTTGGTCTCTACAGCACTTGAGTGCCCTTCGGGGCATTATTTGGCGATGAGCAACTTATCAAATTCGAGCCAAGGTGGAGATTGTTAGATGCCTCTCATTACTATGCCTTAAAAGAATTTTATGACAATTTTATGGCTCTCTTTAAGGGCATTTTATGTCACTTTTATGGCTTTGTTTCCAAGCATCCAATGCTTGGAATCCAAGATACCAAGACTTTGCTTGCCTATAAAAGGACACATATAGAGAGCTTCAAAATCATCTTCACAACACACAACATCTCTTTCATTTACACATATATTGTGAGTGCATTCTTGGTGAGAATTCTTGTTCCATTTGAGAGAGTATTTGTGAGAAAAAATATTGTCATTTGTCCTCATCATTATAAGAGGATTTCTTGTACTCTTCTTTTTTACATAGTGGAATTTTGCTCTTGATCGCCCGTGGTTTTTTTCCTCTCACACTGAGGGGTTTTTCCACGTTAAATCTTGTGTGTTATTTTCTTTATCCTTTACTTGCTTCTCTTTTGTTCTCAATTGATTCAATCCTGTGCTTCCGCATTGTGCTCTAACCTTAACAAGTGGAATCAGAGCTCTTACTAAATTGAGAATTTCAAAATGTCTGCAAAATTTGACATTGAGAAGTTTGATGGCAAAATTAGCTTTTCTATTTGGCGAGTCCAAATGAGGGCCGTTCTTATCCAGAGCGGATTAAAGAAAGCTGATTTCTAATCAAATTCAAAAGAGATCAATAATTTCAACTAGCAAACACGATCCAAATTATATAAATAAACAAATCATCCTTCAAGTCCTAACATGCAAACAAACATTTCAGTGTTGGAATTTCTGACAATTTATGGGTCACAAATATAATTCT
>NW_017728405.1:0-2293 GCF_001865875.1 Lupinus angustifolius
TATATATATAAATATATATATATATATATATATGTATAAGTGTATATATATATATGTATATGTATATGTATATATATACATATATGTATATTATATATATATAAATGAGAAGCGATAAATTCACACTCAAGTTAAGCTATACAAGTTGTACTTGATCTTAGTCATTCATTTCCTTAAATCCAACGGACCATATGGGTGAGTGAAATAAATGATTAGAGAAAAAAAGAAAAATATTATATAACTTTGCGAGGACCGTTCGCTCCAGCAAAAATTCAATCAACAATACTATTTTAAAACTGGATATCTCTCGCTCAAGCGATAACTGTTTCTCGCCCAAGCGATAATTCATCTTTAAATCTCAAATAAACTTAAGCCTTCCTCGCCCAAGCGAAGGTACTATTGCCCAAGCGAGGCCTCTCCTCGCTCAAGCGAGACATCTCTCGCCTAAGCGAGAGAGTTCCAGGGCTCATTAAAATCCTGGGCGTTCTAACCCAAGCGAGACCCTTCCTCGCCCAAGCGAGATTCTGTCGCCCAGGCGAAGGAATCTAGAACCAAGACTTCCCCTCGCCCAAGCGAGACTGTGCTCGCCCAAGCGAGAGTTTCTCGCCCAAGCGACAGGGACTTGGACAGAATACCAATTTTGCCCTTTTCAACAACCGAAACACATTAAAACATGGTTTTTCAAACACCTGCACACAGAAAAGTTCCCAACAACATTCGTATACAATATTCAACACATTTTATCAACAATCATATATATACCCCAAAAGCATTCAAACATAAAAATCTTGGATTTCTTAAAACCTAAGTTAACCCCAAAACCTTTGAGATGGTTTAGGAGATGCGGGTGTCATATTCGGACGCCACTATGTCACGATGTGTTCTCTCTCACCTTAATGAAGTGTGCTTTACGAAATCACTATGGTTCGGTTAGATTGCAAGGTTCAAATGCCGGAAATCTTCATAACTACCATAATAAAAACTCATTAGTTTTCCGATATTTCAAAACTCATTACTATTAAAATACTTAAAACTCTTTTATCCATCCATTTTTCAACTTATCCAAAGCCATGGTTAAAGGCTTAAACATGTAAAAAATCATATATTAAAACAATGTAATAACTTCTTGAAAACAATGTAATAACTTCTTGAAAACAACTTGTTCATAGTTTCAAAACACATTTTTCATGAGTTCAAGAACACTCATTTTCTGTTTTGCTTCCAAAATGAGTTAGAAAGTGTTTTAGAAAATTTCAACGGTTGAATATGTTCTTGACATACTCATGAAAAACATACTTCAATATCATCAACATCCATTGGTTGAATGTGAAGAGATTGAAGATTGAAAGAAGAAGAAAATGAAGAATAAAAGATGATGAGAGTAACTTACTCTCAAATTGCCAAGTTTTTGCAAAGTGTTAGTGCATGAGTATACATGGGTATCTATAGAGTTGTAGGGTGGGAGAAATCTGATTTCTAAACCCATTTCCCAAGGCAATCTAGCAAATCCAAGAGGGTGAGTGAATCATGGGTTAAGTGAGTGATTTAGGAGATTTGGTGGTAGTAAATCAAGGTATTAATGAGCGAAATCTATAAGATTTAGTAGGTAGATTTTGTGAAGTGACTCATGCGATGTGACGACTTTGACGAAAATCGCACGATTAAAACCATGCTCGAGTTGGCAAGTGAAAATATTTTAGAAACTAGTTATGGACCAACTCAGGGTCTATCTCGACTCGAAATGTAATTACGAAGCCAACAGCGCGATCGGAATTCGATTCCGAGTTACGGAATTCAAAAACCACTTTTTGGGCCGTTGCGGGTGAGATTCGGCCCCGACAGCGGTCCGAAACCGACTGTCTCCGAAAATCATGAAAATTTATCACCAAGTTGGAAATAGAATTACAAGACTAAAACTCAACTAGAGTTTCGTCTAATTAATTATTTACCGAAAATTCCCAGAAATTTCGTCCTCGAAAATAGAACATGTCTCTTAAACAAAAAGGTAGGGATAGAATTTATTTAGGGCTTAATCGACCTCCCACATCGTATCTTCTCCATTTACTTGACTCCAAATAACCTTAACAAAGGTAATCTCCTTTCCTCGGAGGGTTTTCACACTTCGAACACCAATTCTCTCCGGTATAGTCTCAAAATTTAGCTTATTCTTTAACTAGATCTAATCGGTTTCAAGGGATTCTTTAGGGTCACTAAACACTACTGTCTTATTAAAGCAGCTCAACATCACATGGTTCCTAGATAAACAGTCCATTCCTATAGACAAAGCTAAACG
>NW_017728406.1:0-2286 GCF_001865875.1 Lupinus angustifolius
GGAGTGGCTCAAGTGGCAAACTGACAAACTTATAATGTGATATGATTATATACTTTATTCTCAAATTATACTAATATAATATTGTTTTTAATATTAAAATGGTTATTAAATTTATTATTTCTATTGTTTGTAATTCAGTTAAAAGTTATATATACACACTGTTATTTAGAGAATCAGTAACTAGGTATACAATTTAGTGTTTCCCTATCCAACCCTTACTAAAAGTAATAATTTCTAATTAACATTTATTATCTCTCTAAAATTAAATTTATCATTAACATTATATCATCTATTTTTTGTTTTACTATATGTAATTTTTATTTATGAAAATACTAATCTATATTAAACTTGAATAATATATATTTTAATTTTCTTACAAGTAAGATTTTTCTGACATTTTTCTCTCTTTAGCCACTTATTTTCCTCTTTGTCACAAATAAAATTTTATTTACTTTTCTCACAACTTCTATGTTTAATTTTTCATCGGTAATTTTTTTCTTCCACCAATAATATTTTGCATGTTGTTCAATTTTATCATTCACATTGTTCGATATGAGTTATTTTTATTTATACCTTTGCATTGTACTAGTTTGTACTAGATATTTTTTTTATACCTTTATTTTTATCATTGCAAAATCATTCTGATTAATAAAAAGTGATATTAAACCTTCTAGACATAACTAAAGTACCATTACCATTTTCATATTTGGGTGGATTTTAATTCACAAAATTATCATTAAATTAAAAAATGAGAATGAGAATATATTAGAGAATCTAAATTATCTCTAATACTAGAGGATCGTAAAATAAAATAGGAAGAAAAACAATTATATTAAATCTCAAAATTATTTTATTAAAATTATTTAAAATCATAATTCTTAGATATTTATTTATCACACATATTACAATCTCCATCTAATAATGGAGAAGAATGATATGCATACATTATAGGCCTCTTATTCGATATGAGCACGGTTCCACATTTTCACCTTAGAATTACAGCACTCACAGCAAACACCTCTATTTGGTACACAACAAGCAGTGCAAGCACCACATGGACCGCCAATTAAATCTACACATTAGAGGAAAAGATATATAATTCAACAAATTTAAATAGAATTTTTACATTTAAAGTGCACAATTGAATTCATAATACATCATAAAAAGATTTCATTAAGTTTAACATCTATATATTAACATGTTAATATCATCATTAATTCTTAAGTAAAGTAAATAAAGTGGGACAATGCTTACTCCTTGATGGATCGCGTATAGCATCACAAGGTAATGTAGGAGAGAGAACCATAGCAAAGATGAAAATAGAGACCAAAGTAAACATGATAGAGTTTCTTGCCATTGCTACAACTTGAAAATTAGCTAGAGATTTAGATATGATCCTTCATTGGTGTTGACCTATATTTATACAATATTAGTACCAAATGACTCAAAAGATTTAAAGAAAAATTTCCTAATTATTAGGATGACAAAAATACTCGTCTCATGATACTTGTGAAAATACTCACAATGAATATTAACAAAAAATAGCTTATGAGTGAAAACATTTATCATAATACTCACTTCTCATATACACGTATACTTTAGTTATTGAAATATAATGATAAATCCAACATATACAATTTTTTTATTATTCATGTAATAATTATTTAATATATATTTTAATTATTATAAAATATATAAATATATATTTAAATTTAAAAATTTATTGGATAGTCACATATATCACCTACATACACACGTATCATTAAGTAGTTGCATATGAATAGGGAAAGTACTAATCATGTCTGCCCCTCCCCCTCTAGTTGACATCTCTACCAATTATGTGAAATCAAAAGTGTTTTAAGAAAAAGTTATAATCTTATTTTATTAATAATTAAGAAAAGTTATAATTAAATTGAATATATTATTTTATTAATAATTAAGAAAATTTATAATTAAATTGAATATATTATTTTATTAATAAATGTTTTAAGAAAAGTTATAAGATATTTATAATTAAATTGTATATGTCATTAAAGTGATTAATTTTCTAAAAACTATTATAAGATTACAATCTTATTATCAATTAATATTGCTTCTTAATTAATAATCTTTTGGAAAATAACAAAAATATAGATATAATGAAAACTTTTAATACGAGCAAATGAGAAAAAATAATATATTTTCTTAAAAAAGCAAAATTTTAGAAAGCAACGTCAAAATCTTTTTGATGGTTGGACTATTTTTAATCCAATTTAGATCTTGAACTTGGTTTATAGCTAGTATTGG
>NW_017728407.1:0-2273 GCF_001865875.1 Lupinus angustifolius
CCAAGAAAATTAAATTCATGAAAATCTAGCAACTAAAGTTAAATGAATTTTTTGGTACTACCAAGGGTATTTTCTGACTCTTTCGAGTAAGGAACTAATCTCTTTCAGGATGTGTGGTTGTCCCTCCCAACAAGTGTCGCTCACAGAAATCAAAATTTTGCTCATTTGAAAGTTAATGAATTTAAATGAATATAACTCATGTACAATATAAGATGTACCATTATTTTAACATTGCCATTTATTTTTAACATTTACTATTATTTTATATTAACATTTGATGTTTTCAATAAAATTTACTATATTTTTTATCAACTTTTATTGTTTTTGTATCCTACAAATTCTTCTACACCACAAAAATAAATAGTAACATATACTACAAAATAACATATGTTACTTTTTTATATGTAGGAAGATTTGTAAGATGATCTAGTAGAATGTTATATTATCACTTTTTTTAAAAAATATTTATAAATATTTTAATATAAATTTATTGACACCTCTAAAATTAAATTAAACAACACAACTCAACTGTCTTTTTGTACTTTCATAAACTTTAAATAACACAATCAATTATATATTTAAGTTATAATTTATAACACCTTTGGTACAACTTGAACTAATAATTTTCATCTCATAATGTTGCTTTACTATATTAATGCAGAATGGCTATTTCTAGAGATTCTATTATGTCATCAATCTATGGGGATTAAAATTCAACAGTTAGGTTGGTGAGAGTTGGTGGTTTTTCTTGGTAGGTAATACACATTCACACTGTCATTGATTTCTGTCAAGGCTCTTATTAAAGTTTGATATGTCCCATTAAACCACGCATAAGTTCTTCTTTGGGTTTCATCTTGCTTCAATATTAACCACTAATTGCTTAGGTCTCCGAATGGTGTTTTCTGAAGAATTTTTTTTTGAGCCCTACTTGATAGAAGGAAGGTTTTACCTTTATAAATAATTATTATTTCCTCTTCACACTTTAATTGTCACTTTAATATATATATTTTTACTTTTTTATATATTATCAGTTGCAAAATTAAAAAACTTTAACTCAAATTTTTCTATTTGCATTTATAAAGTGGGACAATAAGAAATATATGTTCATAGGAATATTTTAATCAAAACATTATTTTAAGAGTATAAAATCTATATATTGAGAGTCTAATAATTTTTTACATTGTCAATAATAATTAATACATTAATAATAGATGATGTAATGATACTGTAAAAATATTGTGCACACTCAAAGTATACACTATTTTCTCTTATTGTAAATTGATAATTAACACTTTTCCATTTCAATAATGACAAACCTTCAACCTTCTTAATGGGGTTGTATAAACTGTTTTAATGATATAATGGATTATAGAACGTTCATAACCATATTATTCAAATTTAAGAATGATTTAAACTTGAAACTTGTTTTTCATAAATCCAGTCATGAATTTGAACTTTTTTTACCAATTTTTGAAAATCCAATTTTAAATCCGACTTTTTTAACAAATTTTTGTGAAATGTAATTTCTAATCCAGATTTTTTAACTCTTGTAATCTAATTTCAAACATTTTTTTGACAGGTGAATAAGCAGCACTAGAAGGGTGTCAGGACCTACACCCAAGTTTGTCCTCAGCCTGTTTATACTCTAGAAGGCTTACATGGAAATAAATGTAACTAAAGAACACAACAAAACTATGAAGCAGAGGTTCAGGTGACGCAGAAAGGGACAACATTGATGAAGGGTACAAAGCCACGAAATGCATTATCCAACTTGAAGAACCACCTCATGGAGGCCACAATTTTCTTAGGAAGACATAAGAATTTTAAGTTGCATTTAATAAAGTGTGGGCCTTTTAACTACATGTAGAATATGAGTTATTTTCGTTTCCTTTTTTTTTTGTTAAGAACAATTTGTTAGGTATCAGTGGCTAAAATACACCTAGAAAAAGGGGGGGTTGAATAGGTGTAGCGGTCAGAGTATCCGCTTTTCGAAAACATCAAATTATGCTGAAATAACCCCAGATTAATCGATTAACAAAACACAAATAATCGATTAACGCAATCACTTTAATCGATTAAAATAGCTCAGAAATTTCAAACAGATTCGGTTTCTTGCACGACAATTAACCGAGATTGAAACGAATATACAGAGCTTACAAGATATCAGAGTTACACCAGTATAGTATAGAAGCAGAATATAGCAATTAAAACAACTATACAATGAAACAGATTAAAGCAATAAAGAGAGAAAGAGAGAGAGAGAGAGAGAGAAA
>NW_017728408.1:0-227 GCF_001865875.1 Lupinus angustifolius
CCTCATATGAAGTATCCTTGCTACCTGATCCGCAAGCCTCATCTGACATCGCCATTAAGCACAACTTTGCAGTCTCCTCTTTATCCGAGGTGCTTGATGTTGTTTCTTCCTCCAGGACATCCCAGACGATGTATGCTTTCTTTGACTTGAAGTCCAGGGGAGTGCTCTTCTCTGAATCAACTCTTTTTAAGTAAGTGGGGCACTGATACTTCATGTGTCTTGGCTTA
>NW_017728408.1:327-528 GCF_001865875.1 Lupinus angustifolius
CTAGCACATCGTACTAGCTCTAATACCACTTGTTAGGTATAAGTGGCCTAGGAACACCTAGAAGGGGGGTTGAATAGGTGTAGTAGTTATCGATCACCGCTCTTGAACCAAAACCCAACTGCTGGAAAACAGTCTAGTTAATCAATTAACAGCAAGTTTTAATCGATTAACTACTGCACAGAACAGAATGATCAGACAGGC
>NW_017728408.1:628-1141 GCF_001865875.1 Lupinus angustifolius
CATGTGAGCAAGATAAGAATGGATACAGAATTATATAAAAACAAAAAGCATATAACAACAATTAAAACAGCATAATCTCTCTTCTCACACATGCAATCTCTCTTGCAAAAGTACAGGAAAACAAGTATGCAAAATGCTCTCTAAACAGCCCTATACAATAGAATGCAATGCTTTGGTTCTCTGAACAATGTCTTGTATTTATAGCATAGAGAATATGCGGTTACATTCGCTGCAAAATAGTTAAACAGTTAAAACAGATTTCAGTTATAACAAATAACAAACTAGTTAATCGATTAAGACTTCTCTTTAATCGATTAACGGGGCAACAAAACGACACAGAATTCAGTTCAAACAGAAAACACACATTTAAAAGAAAAGCAGTTGTGTTAATCGATTAAGTTACCACGTTAATCGATTAACTGGAACATTTATGCATATGTTTCAAATGGTAACCTTCTCATATGTTATGCACAATATACATACATGTTTTACCAATTATATTATGCCTAATAT
>NW_017728408.1:1241-1522 GCF_001865875.1 Lupinus angustifolius
GATTATTTATGCAATTTAAGAGAATAGGTGAGACAAAGAACAAGTTCAAATTACTACAGACAAATGATTGAAAAATTGAGTGAAACACTTACCCTTCATAAAACTTCCAATTTTGAACTTGTATGCAAAGAACACTTTTTGGTTAGAAAAATATTTGCTTAGGTAAATTGTTACACATATTTTATAAACAAAAGCATTTATTTCTTGTTTGAATCATTATGTGTCAAAATTCACAAATCATGGAAAAAAAATCTCATTGAAATCAATTTTTGACATGCTTA
>NW_017728408.1:1622-1966 GCF_001865875.1 Lupinus angustifolius
GAGAAAAACCAACTTAAAACAATACTTTTTGTATAAAATACCACAGTCTTGTATATTTGTGTTTGTATATCTTTTTTTATTTGTTTTGTACGATTCAGGAAGAAGAAGAAAAGAGAAAAAATACTCATGGTCAAAGAGAAAAAGAAGTCAAAATCAAGGTGTTCAAGCAGGCAGCTGAGCGTGGACCAAGCCACACTAAGCTGACCTGGACACTAGCCTGACTTATACCAAGCTGCTCAAGTAAGTAGCTGAGTGGACCTGCTTGGCCGCTCATCCTAGCACCAGACTAATCCTGAAACGGTCAGAACTCAAGCTTGGCACGGTCAAACACAAGCCTGGCACAC
>NW_017728408.1:2066-2271 GCF_001865875.1 Lupinus angustifolius
CAACTAGCTTTGGTGAGTCAAGCTTAAGGAGGTGACAAAGTTGCTTGATCAAGTGACCAAACCCATGCTGAACGGTTTACTGAGCTGCTGAGCAGTGCTAACAAGCAGCTCAGCGGCTCCAGGGAATAAATAGAGGCATTTCATTCGAATCATCATACACCATTCACCATCTTGCCTTGAAATTCTTCTTCCCTGAAGTTCTCTC
>NW_017728409.1:0-970 GCF_001865875.1 Lupinus angustifolius
TTTATGTATGCTCAAAAAAAGATGTGATTTATATAATTTCACTAAAATTAATTGAATATAAGTGTATTTTACTCTTTAAAATATTATTTATCCATCCATTAGGATCTAAACTCATGCAATCTATCCATTTCTCACCCATAGTATTTATGCAGAATTCCCATGTCTTAAGAATCTAAAAAATTGTAATTGATAAGAAAATAAAAAAATAAAAAATTGTATAAATAGGTATAGGGATATATTAATATGTTAAAAATATTAAAAGAACAATGTTACATGCTGCTAATAAATACTCTTAATACTCATAAATTTAAGGAAGTATTCAATTTAAATGTATTATAGTTAATAATTAACACTATTTTAGGGAGATTTGTTAAGAGGATGTAGATTTATCTATATTAAAATTGAGTGTAATATCTATGTCATGTAACTTAAAGATTTATACATAATCATTATACTATTCATTATTCCTGCAGATGTTTTACACTCTCAATCACTTTGATTTTGCTCACTAGAGAATTTTTATACATTCAATATTTACACCGTATATTCTTTTTGTGTGTCCTTTTCTTTTAAATATTTTTTATATCCATTTTAGAAATTTGGGGAAACATCAATTAACATTCTATAATTTTAACCCAGATCAGTGGTATAGCTTATTAATAAATTACTAATAATAATATTTTCAGAAGTTCAGTGGATAATGATCCAGTCAAATAAAACTATGTTACATGTTATAGTCAAAGCAATTTAATCATGATCTAGACAAATCTATCAAAATTAATTCCATCAACATTCATAAAGTTAAAGGAATTAAATGTATATAGTGAAATGAATAATTTTAATAAGGATTAAGTTCAAATTGGTCAATTATATTCCTTAGATATATGGATATATATATATATATCTATTGGTTGGATATCTAATCTATCCAAAAATAAACATTTATAAAGAGTGTTATTTGCTTTTCAAT
>NW_017728409.1:1070-2267 GCF_001865875.1 Lupinus angustifolius
AAAAATGGATGTTGTTCTTATTTTATGGGGAGTTGTAATAAATTATAATATAATGTGTGGGACCCAAATAAGAATGATAAAGTTATTTGCTATTGGAGATGCTCTTACTATCATAAACTTGAATACAGACTTTGGTTGAAATAATGAAAACTAGGTATAATTATAGCTTAAAAACGTTTTGATTTATTGGTTGTTTTAAAAACTTTATGGAACAAAGATGACATACCACTACCAAGTAAAAGGGTGTGTTGAGTAAAATAACTGAATATTTATGGTTATGCCTTCATCCTTTATGTGATTATTATTTATGTATTTTTTTATATATTTTGAATTAAACTAAGAAATTAATCATGTGTATTTAATTTTGCACTCATTATTTATCTTCAACAAAAATATTTATTATTGTAGTTGTTATCGATTATATATTTATTAAAATATTTTAATTTATTTTTTATCATGTCAAATGATTGTTGTTAATTATTTGATTTATTGATAATGAACAAAAGTGACATGTGAGGGCAAATAAAAGATGATCCAAGGAAAACAAGTAACATCACAACATTCCCCCTATCTATATTATAATCTACTTTAAGATATTAATGATTCAAGTATGATAAAAACATTTATTCTATATTTTAAAATTAAATTAGTCTTTATTTTTTAAATTTTTTCCTAAAACACTAGTATGGTATTACACTAATTATATTTTTTTATTAATTTATTACATTAATAATTATTGAATTATGATAGTAAAAAATTTCAAATAGAAAAAACATAAATGAATATAAAAGAATGATGGAGAAAAAACTTGTTAAGGCATTTGTCAAAAATTTATTGTTGAGTAGTAGAAACAAAATTTGCTAACATGTGCCATCATGTGATTGTATATGATGGTTGTTGGCAATGCAAAAAAGGAGGCAAAGACCCAGGTTTATTTTATATTGATGGTAAATCTAGCTTGAAAAAGTAGAGGCATCCAGTTTACTACTGCTCTATCAACATCTGATGATTTTATTTTTAAATTGATAATTTTATGTTGCAAATATGAAATTTTTATTTTCCACCTACCATTTGTTGGTTTCGTTTTAAATCAAACTAAAATTAGTTTTTGATTTTAAAATGAGATATTACTAATAAATCACTACTTATTTGTATTATGTTATAAAATTTTGTCTCATTCACAAATCAATACTTATT
>NW_017728410.1:0-315 GCF_001865875.1 Lupinus angustifolius
TGCATGGTGACAGAGGACCATCACATGCTGAACTGGGTTGGCCTACACATTTAAAGATTGTAAAAGGAATATCTGAAGGGATGCATTATCTTCACACCGAGCTCGCTTCTTTTGATCTACCACATAGAAATCTCAAATCCAGTAATATTCTCGTTGGACCAGATTATGAATCACTTATGGTAGATTATGGTCTTAGCCATTTGATAAACCCTGCAAATGCAACACAAGCATTGTTTGTTTATAAGGCTCTTGAAGCAGCACAAGGCCAAGTCTCACATAAATGCCATATTTATTGTCTTGGTGTTGTTATACTTG
>NW_017728410.1:415-617 GCF_001865875.1 Lupinus angustifolius
ATAAAATCACTCTTGTCCCCTCACTTTCTCCCCCAGACTTGAAGAGAGTGAATTTATGGTGGTCCTTCACAATTTAAATTTTTTTCTCCCTTTCTCTCTTAACAAACAAATGAGAGAAATTATCTCTTTCTCTCCAAACACTCTCACCATTTTCTCTCCTCTCCAATTCTATCTTACAAAATGAAGGTTTATTGTGATTCGA
>NW_017728410.1:717-2257 GCF_001865875.1 Lupinus angustifolius
GTAAAAAATTAAATGGATTTGAAGAGATATCAAGAGACATTTTATTCTATGTAACAAATGGCTGAGATATTGTATAACTTACAAAAATATGATGAAGGAAGACATGATATTGTTGTCATTTGTCCACAAATGTCAAAAACATCAAAGTTTACGATATTTATGAAATCTTATTTAAAACCTTGGTCGTGAAAAGTATTTGTAAGGATTTAGGTGGATAGAGATTTGGATTGAAAGTGTGGGCAAAAACTGATTTTCATATATAAAATTAAAGGGCGTGCATGATGTTACTTTAAATGGGAGCACTTATGAAGAACTTCTCATAATGCTTAGCCACAATTATAATATAANAAAAACTTATTTTCATATATAAAATTAAAGGGCGTGCATGATGTTACTTTAAATGGGAGCACTTATGAAGAACTTCTCATAATGCTTAGCCACAATTATAATATAACCAATGCTATTAAAAATTATCGGAAATTATTCACTACCATGCCTCACAATACCATAGAAGTAAGGGAATATGTTATGAGTAGTTTTCCATGAATTCAATTTAGCAATTTCAGGCCCTTCGTAACACCTAATGTTATGTTAAACAAAATCTGAGTTTTATTTTGGACAACAAATTGTATAAGTAAATCATCTTCTTCTTCCATTTTCAACAACCATAACAAAGAAAATGCATCGTTTTCTTAATCATACTTGTCTATAATCTATTGGTTTCATTAATCTATTCTAATACATTCTCTTATCTTTTTTTCATAACATAAAACTATTCCTTTATCACCCAAAACGACACCCAAATAAAGGCAAGTAAACAAATATCAACATACTCAATCCAATGCAAAAATTCATTTTCTTCATTTAACTTATATTGATTTGTCTTCCATTGATGATCATTCCAGTGATGTAATATATTTGGATTAATTGAGCATTATCTTATGTAATATTTAATTAGATTCATTTTATTTGAATTTATCTATAATTTAAGTTTATTTTATTAATTATTATTTGGGTCATTATTAGCTTTCGTCATGTAAAATTTTTTAGTTATATAATAAATTATTTGGAGTGTCTCACTAATATATAAGTTTGACCCACATTTACTATCATAAACTGTGTACACAATCAAGGTGGAAAATCAACAAGCCAAAGAGGGTACAATATGCATCAAGTCCACTCCTCGATCTTCTACAATTTGTTGACACATGAGGATAAGTAACAAGTATCATTTTACTTTTATTTTTCCAAATTTGTCTATTTCCATTTATTTAATAACAATTAATGAATTAAAATTTTCTTTATAAATAAATAATAATTATGTTTTTTNTAAGTTTGACCCACATTTACTATCATAAACTGTGTACACAATCAAGGTGGAAAATCAACAAGCCAAAGAGGGTATAATATGCATCAAGTCCACTCCTTGATCTTCTACAATTTTTTGACACATGAGCATAAGTAACAAGTATCATTTTACTTCTTTTTTTTTCCGAATTTGTCTATTTCCATTTATTTAATAACAATTAATGAATTAAAA
>NW_017728411.1:0-1161 GCF_001865875.1 Lupinus angustifolius
TTCGACAACGCTTTTGTATGATTTCACTATTGTTATACCCATACTATAATATTTTTTAACAATACGTTGTTGATTACGTTGAATTCAACAACATATTCTCAAAAAAATGTTGTTGATTTCGTTGAATTCAATAGCGCATGGATAAAAAAGCGCTGTTGAATACTTATCTCTCATTCATTGTCGATATGATCAAAACTATTTCCTCATTAAAAAAATGAATTAGTAAAAAATGAATATACGCCTTGCATTGTGAACATATGAAATTAACCCACATAATGTTCAAAGTTGCTCCCGCAGTACATGGCCAGTGATGTTGGTGATATACAACCTATCTCCTTCTCTATGCATGAAGCGCAAATATGTGATGTTATCTATGTTAATTTCTGGACCTAAACAACCAGGAAATGACATAAACATATATTTGGCTCCATTAATTGAAGACTTGAATCAAATGTGGGAGACAAACATAAATGTATATGATGCGTATAGGAAAGAAAGCTTCAACTTGAGGGCTTTGTTGTTCAACACAATCAGTGATTTCCCTGCATATGGTTATCTATCTGGCTATAGTACAAAAGGACATTTTGCATGTCTTGTATGTGAACACAATACTCATTCGATGAGGTTGGAACACCATAAGAAAAATGTCTTCCTTGGTCATAATAGATTTTTGCCTTTAGATCATCACTATCGACGATGGAGAAAAGGATTTGATGGAAACAATGAATAATGTCGTGCTCCTTTGCCGTTGATAGGTGACCAATTATTTCAAAAGCTAAAGAGTTTGAATACTAACTTTGGTAAAACTTTTGCAAAAGAAATTGTCACAAAGGGGTGGAAGAAAATTTCAATCTTCTTTGAATTGCCATATTGGAGTTCATTATATGTAAGACATTTCCTCGATGTTATGCATATTGAAAAAAATGTTTTGAAAGTCTCATTGGTACCTTGCTCAATATCCCTGGTAAAACCAAAGATAACTTGAATGCAAGGTTGGACTTGGTTAGTATGGGAATAAGAAAGGAGTTGGGGTCGATAATGAAGGAAAAACGTACATTTCTTCCTCCAGCAGCTTATACTTTGTCGAGGAAGGAGAAAATGGAATTTTGTAAATTTATTCATGATGTTAAAGTTCCAGAAGGGTACTCTTCCAACATTCAG
>NW_017728411.1:1261-1626 GCF_001865875.1 Lupinus angustifolius
TTTGACATAATGGTTCATCTAAGCATTCATCTTGTTCGAGAGATACAACTATGTGTCCCTTCCTATATTAGATGGATGTACTCCTTTGAGCATTATATGAAGATATTAAAAGGGTATGTGAAGAACCAATCAAGATCAGATGGTTGTTTTGTCAAGTGATATGTTGTTGAATTAGCTCTTGATTTTTGTAACGGTTACCTTACCAATGGTGATCTCATGAGCATTCCAAAGCCTAGATATGCAAAAACAATAAAATTGGTGAAGGTATTACTGGGAATGAAATATTGACTATAACAAAAACCGAATTGGAGCAAATGCACTTATATGTTTTACATAATGCCGACGAGGTTGAGCCATATGTTGAA
>NW_017728411.1:1726-2253 GCF_001865875.1 Lupinus angustifolius
ATGAGGAGTTGAATATAAATGCACATTCAGTTTCCAAAAGATTGAAATTGTTAGCCAATGGTCCAAGCCTTCATGTCTTATCTTACAATGTTTACCTGATTTATGGGTTCACATTTTATACGAAAAAACAAGATGATCAAAGTAAAATGCAAAATAGTGGTGTGACTCTTGTTGCTCGAACTTTACACATGTCAAGTGCAAAAGATAGAAACTCAATATATGCGAACATGTCATACTTTGGAGTGATTGAACGCATATGGGAATTGCATTACACAATGTTTAGGATGTCGATTTTTTATTGTATGTGGGTTGTTAACAATAATGGCTTCTGAGTTGATGAGTTAGGGTTCATGCAAGTGGATCGTAATAGGCCAGGATATAAAGATGAGCCATGTATTCTAGCATCACAAGCTCAACAAGTATTCTATGTTAGTGATCCGTCTGATATGAAATGGTCCATTGTTTTTTTAATTAACAAAATTATCGTCAATAATATTGATGACTAAGAATATGAAGATATTGATGAA
>NW_017728412.1:0-206 GCF_001865875.1 Lupinus angustifolius
TTATTGTTAAGAATATTTGTATTTTGTATTATATATTTAAATATTAATTATAAATTAATGCGATTAATGTTGTGGAAATTATGAAATTAAATTGATGTTGAAATCCTCAAATAGTGGAGGTTAAAAACCTCCACAAATAAACCGCTACAAATGTATAGATAGCGGAGGTTTTCTAAAACATCCGTAAAACACTTCTAGCGGTCATA
>NW_017728412.1:306-2248 GCF_001865875.1 Lupinus angustifolius
TGTATATATTTAAAGTTTGTGAGTTAACAATGAAGGACATTAAATTTGAAGGATATATCAACAATTATCCACAAGCAAAGACTCCAAGATCATAAACATTGCAACAAAGTGAATGGAAAACATAGATAAAGAGAGATATTCAATGAAGAAATTTTAACATATAGAAAAATTCTTGAAACTATAACATATGAAACTAGCAAAGCTATGCTATGAGAATTAATAAATAAAATAGAAGAATTATTAGAAGAAAATGAATTAAAAGTAATGAGTGATTGCATATAAGATTGGAAAAGATTTAGTTCAGATTTAGAACTTATGAGTGATTGGATATATGATTTGTTAAGATAATTAAATGAAACACAGGAGACACTATATATAATCATCATCTCGTACAAGAAACACAACATATTCACTTTCTTTCTTTACTTTCCATCTGGTACTTCCTCAAAAACTTTATTTTTCTGCGTTCTTGAAGAAGATGCAACTCTTGATGAAGCCACCGCGGCAAGGATCTGTAGTGATACGAAGGATTTGGAGATCAAACGTTGAAGCAGAATTCCATTTGATACGCAATATCATAACCTCGTACCCTGTCATTGCAATGGATACAGAATTTCCTGGGTTAGTGATTCGCTCCGAGTCCAATTTCCGGCACCGGAAACCATCGGAAAACTACGCTCTTTTGAAAGCCAATGTTGATCGCCTCCACCTCATTCAAGTTGGACTCACACTATCCGACAAACATGGCAATCTTCCAAACCTCGGAACCCCTTACTCCTTCATATGGGAGTTTAACTTCTGCGATTTTGATGTCTCGCGTGATCTCCACGCACCTGAATCGATCGCACTTCTCCGCCGCCAAGGCATCGATTTCGAGATGAACAGAAAGTTTGGCATTCATTTGATGCATTTCAGACAGTTGTTGTTGAGGTCCAGAATTCTTGGAAGACGCAACCAAGTTTCCTGGGTCACTTTCCACAGCGCGTATGACTTCGGCTTCCTTGTCAAGATTCTCACGCGCCGCCCGTTGCCGGAGGAGCTTGCTGGTTTTCTGCATACGGTGAGGATATTTTTTGGAGAGATGGTTTTTGATGTGAAGCACGTCATGAAGTTCTGCTCGAATCTTTATGGTGGTTTGGATCGGATTTGCCAAACCTTGAGAGTGGACCGGGTAGCTGGGAATAGCCACCAGGCCGGGTCAGATAGTCTGCTTACTCTCCACGCTTTTCACAAGATCAAACAAGTCTATTTTGGTACCAAGAATAGTGATGAACTCCTCAAATTTGCTGGTGTCTTATATGATTTAGAAGAAAATTATTGAGTTTACTCATTGGAAACTTATTCCTAAGTGATAATTGTATATACATTATAGTTTTATCACTTATCAATGTAATTATCTTTTATTAGTTCTATAGATTGAGATTTTCTTCTTCTTTTCTTTTTATCAGTTTTGTTTGCTTTCTTTAATAGGTTTTGTAAGCAAACAAAATAGCTACTGGTAGAATTTGTAAAATTAGCCAATGCTAAAAACATAAACAAACAAATATAGATGAGTTCCTAGTTTACATTCTGCTGTAAAATGAAAACCATTAAGTTTAAACTTGAAACTTTCTCATCTGCTAATTACAAAATGAGGTACATTTGTTAAACTATCACGCAAGAAATCCAAGCCATTCTCCATTCTTCTTGGCCAACCTTATCAGCCCTTGTCTCTGTTTTGCATCTGCTCCTATTGATTTGCAGAACTCAGTAATTACCTAACATTCAAAATATGAAATTGTAGCTGTTAGTAATAAAACATATTGCATGCTTACATCTTCAATGCTTTTATTAGGTGTAGTTTATTGGGAGAAATAGAAATTATGGACTTCAACTTCAATCTTTTCCTTATACAACATACTAGTGTTTTTCACTTGGTCATTTCAATTTTCAACTTTAAGAT
>NW_017728413.1:0-382 GCF_001865875.1 Lupinus angustifolius
ATTTCCATTTTCTTTAATCCAGGTTGCTATGCTAACATGTTTTATTCCCAGATTTTTTCTTTCTCCTTTATCTTCAGGGCTTTACTCTTGAAGATGCTCCAGGATTGTTAGTGAAATGGGACTTCGATATTCATTCAATTTGGGGCCAAATATGATGATTGAGAATGGTGCTTTCAAGGGAATTATAAATTTCGTAGGCTTTTGTATTTTCTCTTCAATCATTTGTTTGCTTCAATTTTACCTCTGTTCACCTTTCAACATATGTTATTACTTATTAGCATTTAGGATGGTTGATACTTCGAAGCACACCATATGTTTGATAAAATATTCAAATGAGTGCAATTATGGTTTTTGATGGAATGTGATTTGAAATTGAATAAAA
>NW_017728413.1:482-1180 GCF_001865875.1 Lupinus angustifolius
ACTGTTTGAGCATATTGCAGCTTTGTCATATCAAGGTTCTATATCATTTTAGATGTATGAAAATGAAAATAGGTTATGATGAAGGTATGTGGTAATTAAGTTTATTGGTTTTAGTTTCCACGTATTTTGTTGCAATTGTTTGATCTATTCATGGATTAATTTGGATCTTGGGAACATGTGAAGGAGGAGGTAGGATAGTTTCTCAATGGATCTGCGAGATTTCCTTCTTCATGATCGAGTCTTGAAGATTTACAAAGGCGCAAAATGAAAAATGTTGATTGCACAAAACTCATACTCTCATATATACGTACATGTCAGTATCAGAGTGTATGTATGTAGAAAACAAGACAAATTTTTAACTTTCATCAAACAAAATCATTCACTATGATGATGTGAATTGATTTGTGTGTTTGTGTATACTATAATTGGTGTAAAACTAGTATACAAAAGCTCGTGTGCAAGTAGCAGTGTTGATAGTGTGGTCAAAATTGTGATTTGTCAGGATGAGGTTGCAATGGAAGGGGAGACAGGGAAATTAAACATCTTTATAAGTTTAATCAATTATTGATATTGTTATTGAGACTCTTCCAGACACTCTCTATATGTTATTGAGACTTATGATATTAATAATAAATATTATTGATTTTGAATCTCAAGAATTCAGTATTTTGAAATTCCAATAGTTCTTGATTGTTGGA
>NW_017728413.1:1280-1535 GCF_001865875.1 Lupinus angustifolius
GGGATTAGGATGTGGTATTTGTTAGTTTAAAAACATGTCTCAAATTACTCAATTGTTCTTCAATGCAAAAAAGGAAAAAGCCTTATGAGAACATATGTGTCTATTCCAATGGTACATGGGTACGTGACAAGAAAGGCCTTCTATATAATGATACCACTTGTAGAAAGATCAAAATCAAACAAAGCCAAAATTGTATAATCGATGGAAGGCATGATTCATGTTATCTTTACTAGAGATGGAAACCAAGTCAATGCA
>NW_017728413.1:1635-2248 GCF_001865875.1 Lupinus angustifolius
GCTTTTGTTGGAGACTTTATTTCTAGGAACCAAATGGAGTCCCTTCTTTGCATGTTAGCCACTGCTTCAACCCCTAAATGTTTCAAACATCATGGTTCTAGTAGGTGCAACTTTGCTTCTTACAATGCAAAACCTTATCTTAATTGTGAATTTGCTACCCTTGCAGGTGTTATCAAGGAAGCAATCAATACATTAAGGATTAATAATGTTAATGCATTTGTGTTGGACCTAAGAGATAATAGGTGATTTAACACTCAAAATTTCCAATTTTATACTTTCACCGAGACTAGACTTCTGAGCTTAAATTTGTTGCAGTGTTAGTCTTTCCCCAAAAGGAATTCTGATTGCCAAATTTTGGTAAGATATGCCTACCAATTAATTGAATTTTTACATTTTGTATTATCTTTGACTAGTGGAGCTTGAAATTAGTTGCATGGTTTTACTATCTTTCAAGATACAATTATTTCATGTATCTGCAGTTAGGGCCACTCCATTTCTAATAAATTGGAGGCGTTGGTACTATACTTGAAAGTGGTCAATATCCTAATGTTGCTCAAATTTTCATGACCTCTTCTACAATTGTGAATGATAGCACAGGTGAAACTGTTACTAA
>NW_017728414.1:0-2243 GCF_001865875.1 Lupinus angustifolius
ATATATATATATATGTCAAATTACATATGTATAACAATAAATAATATTATCTTCTACCAACTTTTTATATTCTTGGTTCGTATTTTTCTTCCATTTCATTTCATTTCACCCTTGATGTCCCTTATAGTTGGTTCACCCTTGAAGCATTGTTGTAGTTAGTTTTCTATCTATTTGTGTATCTAATATTTTATTTGTAGAATTTTTTACTAAAAGTAATCATTATTTTAACAAAGAGCATATGAATTGTCTTTACCATGTAGTAATATAATTGTTGGAAATGGAGTCGACAACCATAGATGATATAGAGGAAGAAAAAAGATAATAGCCCCTGACAATTTGGTATTTTGATTATTTTCCTTTCAATTTGTAAATAAATAATTGTTTAAAAAAACACTAGAGAATGTATTATATGCTATCTTACCTAAACTAGAGCAAGAAATTGTATGTGTTTTAATAGTCATTTTGATATTATTTTAGCAAAATAAAATCAACCTATAACCTTAAATTTAAAGTATACATTTTGTGATTATATCATTTTTTATGTGTTTAATGTCATTTTGTGATGTATAAAGATTTGTATTTTGATGTAAGATTATATTTTTTATTATATAGTTTAGTTTGTATTATATTGTACTTAAGACTTTCAATTTGATTCATTAGAAAATTGATTCAAGATCACAACTATAATTGAATCAAAGCTTCTAAGATGGAAAATTATGCAATTTAAGGTATTTTATTATATGCATTTATTTGAGGAGAGAGATTTTATAGCCTTGTGCAAATTTGCTTAATTAATATTTTCAATACGTTATGAAACGTTTATTGGTTAATCATTACATAACGTTATATAATATTAAAGTGTAATCATTATAATATTTGAATTGCAACAGAGTAATAATATATTTTCATAAATTCAAATTATAAAAAATGAATTGTAACCGTAGAATTGTAACCATCAAATTTATAAATTTTAATATATATTTTGTAATTTTAAATTTTCATCTATTAGTTCTGAAAATGTAACGCCCCGAAAAATACTTCTCAAAAACATTGCAGAAAAATGGGTAATTTTTTTTTGAATTGCTGATATAAAATTGTTTCCTTTTAAAAACCTTCATTTTCTGGGATATCACTTTAAGTAACTCGAATGCGGAAAATCAACTTATCATTATCGAATGATAACTTAACCTGATTCACAATTTCCTGAATAACGTAATGCATATAATCAGTTAAGTCAGAATTAGTTCATACAAACTAAGTCAACAAGATGGAAACTACCTCACCACTAACATATACAAAAATAAAAAAGAAACACAGCCCCCTATCAAAAACAAAAAGGGGACATCGACGAGCCCATAAGCTGACTCAAAAATTCCAGGAATGCTGGACCCCTCACTCGGGTCCTCCTCCTCTTCCGAGTCAGACACGAGGTCGATCACCTCCACCGAACTCTCGACATTTACAAGTTCAACGACCTCGTCCTCCTCCTCCTCTTCCTCCACTTCGTTATGCCATAACCCAGAGGCATAATTCGGAGGGGATGACATTCTCAAAACCGGAGTCTTCTTGCAGGGACCTCCTCCAAGAACTCGGCTCCTCTCGGCTCTACTGGATGATGGAGCATCCGAATAATCTGACCACGTCCTCCGACCGTGGGAAGGAACAACGCCATCACACCTGACTGGCGGGTATCTAAATCCAAACTCCGGAGACATCGGCCTCTTTGGCGGCAGGGTGATGGAAGCATCAACGTAGGTGTCAGGTTGAGGAATCATCGTCGATGACCCGTTTCACATCATGTGCAACGACAGACCGCAGGGGCCTGTGTATGTGTGTCTGTACCCATCAATATTCCATTGTCCCATCGGGGACATGGTGAAGTGATAACCTCGAACGTGATTGTTGCTGCTGGACATCTGCATAGCGAATATACACAAACATGAATAATACAACAGAGAGAGTAAGACATCTAATGAACATAAATTCATTGACAACGTGGACTTACTCAGAATATCACACTCACACATACAATATATTTTAACATATAGTTCATCATTTATCATTGACATCATGAAGTAATACATAACTTACCATTTATTTCAACATTACCAATATATCAAATAATATAATCAACCTCTACTCATAACCACATCACATACATAAACATATGAATACATGATGCTTGTAACTCACATGTAGGAATTCACTTCCACAATAGTAATGTATGCATGATATGTCATGAT
>NW_017728415.1:0-2239 GCF_001865875.1 Lupinus angustifolius
CCTGCAGGCCCGCCACATAGTCCATAAAATTTTGCGGGCAGGGCACAGAAATTTTATCCATTAGCCCTGCCCGTCATGCCTGTAGGCATTTCTATTGGGCAATGTGGTGGCCCATGGGCATTACCTAAAAGAGAAAAATTAAAAAAAAAATGATATGATGTGATTTAATGCCTAAAAAATTGTGATATGATTTGTTAAATTTCATATAAAATATCAAATTATTTTTAAAAAAAAAATCTCTTCAACCACTTTATTTAATTTTTTTACTTTATTTATGAATTTTATAATTTATTTTTATTTTTTAACAATGCTTGTGGACCGTTGGTTTAAAATGGGTAGGGCATGCAACTTTTGTCCATGAAGACAATGCAGACATGTCCACACCCTCTTAAATTTTAAGGGCATTTGCGGGCACGTGCAAAACAGGTCGGGCGGCCCGTTTTGACAACTCTGTTGTTTATCTTGTTTTGCCAAGGATATCAGCTTATAGGGTTGCATCTTAAGAAAACTCAATCCCCTTCCAAGAACTCTACATGCTTTTTGTGCTTATCAGCCTGCTTCTTCAAGACTCAAAAGCTGTAGTAGCCTCTTCATTCCATTTAAAACTATCTTTCTTCAAGAACTCAATGAAGGGTTTAGCTATTCTCCCAAAAAAATGGTGACACATACACAGGATTGCCAACTATGGAGATTATGACTATTATAATAATATTTTTATTAGTATAAGTATAATATATAATATATTTGTATATATTAGTATAATTATAATAAAATATATATATAGGAACTATTAAGATAGATGAGATAATTACATTATTATTTTGGTGCAATAAAAATATAAAGACATGTTTTCAGGTGAGAAAACTCACGTGCAGGGAACAAAAGGAATTAAGACAACAATAGCTTAATTTAAAACAAAAATATTATTATAATAATTTGGGTCAAATTTATTTAACTAAATAAAAACTATTTTAGCCTAATCTTCATAATTGTGGAAGAGGTTGAATCTTCATAGTTGTGGAGAAGGTATATGATTATGGTTTTTAAAAGGCCCAGATCCAAGATCAGGAGGTCCTTTTGGCAACATCCCAAAGGATACTTTAGATAAAATTTTAGAGTCAAAACCTGAGGTTTAAGGGTATGTGGTTCTATAGCCTATATATCATAATATATATTTGATGGGTTTTGTGATATAAATGAGCCCTGAATACTGCTTCATTCTGTTGGTTGTTGCAGAATGTGTAGAATTCTTGTTGTGGTTGGAGATAAAATGAGGTTGAATCCTAAATGCGAAAATACAAAGATTAACTTTTGTATTTGTTCATCATTTTCTTTGGCTTCAATTTTAAGATAATTTTTCTGTGCAAGGATTATTTCACTTGTTATTGTTGTCTTAAATAAGAGAGTCATTGCATACCCTTGTTTAATTTTGTATTATAACAATACAAGGCAATTCTATCACAGGATCGCAGTACTCATTTGCTATAATGAATATGATTTAGTATAATAAACTAGCATGTCAACTAACACTTTGTATTTATCGACACACATTCTTATTTATCTGTTATTAAGTGTATATACAAAATTTCTATAAATTTCCCAAGTTGTACCTATAAATTTCCCAAGTTGTACCTATAAATTTCTCAAAGTTTCTATAAATATGCTGATAAAATAAAAGAAACTTCTAAACTATCAATGCACATATATTAAACTTAGATAAAATTAGAATCACTTTCCAATATAAAAATAAATTTGAGTTATAAAATCATTAATAAGTAAAATTATTTTCCATTAATTGATAATTAGATTATTAGGTTTCCCAAAATAAATTAGAGTGATGATTTTCCCCCATAAAGACAATTTCTCATCTCCATATCTATAATGGAGTTTTTAACACTTGCAAAACCTTCCATTCAATAAATCATATTATAGCTTCTTTAATTAATAATATTTTCATTACTTAATAACACAATCAACATATTTATTTTTTAAAATATGCTTACTTAAAATATCCGAATAATTTTTCCTATGCTATATATACGAGCCACCATTTCAAACCTAAGTATAAACATTAATTAAAATACATAATTTGATTCTCATACCAATTATTTAATCCTATAAAAAAATCAAGTATTCTTCTCATTTATATTCCAATTTTTTCCTCCTAACTCCTCGACCTGATCTTTAGAAAGTTGTGAGATTGCAAGTATGTTTCTTCATAATGTTTTGATGAAGACAA
>NW_017728416.1:0-467 GCF_001865875.1 Lupinus angustifolius
TGAATTGAGTGAATGAAAGAGAAAACGTATCTCATAATATAAGGACACACTTTATTCTCATAGGAGATAACTCGTGCAGATGTAGAAGTTTAAAATATATTTGATGTAAAATAGTAGTATAATTTTGTTTATATAATGTTGAAACTTTGAATAGTATTAGGAATTAATGTTTCAAAGTTTGTATTTAAATATGATAGAATTTCATACATTTTAGGAAAGGGAATAATGCATCATGAGAGAATTTAATATGATTTGGAATATCTTTAAGAGCTTTTGACTCAGCTATTTTTTTGTATTAGCATGCCACGTGGACAACAAACGTTTTTCAGATATATACTAGCAAGTTACTTGTGCATTAGCAGATGGCGGGTTTTTTTGAAGCATGATGAAGAATACACATATTACATGTGCATTAACATGGTTAAGAACACATATGTTATTAGGAATTAATGTTTAAAATATATTTG
>NW_017728416.1:567-853 GCF_001865875.1 Lupinus angustifolius
AATTTTAGATGAGAATGCCAAATTCTCATGACACTGTCAATTTTTATGTGTAAAATGATTTAGTATCATTATTTTTCTATTCTCTCATCTTTTTAGAAAATAATATTTTTGACAAAACTAATCATATTTCTTGAAATTATTAGGTTAGTTACATTTTAATTTATATCATGATATTAATAAAATTATTTTACATTAATAACAACTATAAAATTTAAAAATTTACCATATAGTATTTAAGAAAGGAGAGGAAAAACATTATTAGGTAATATATATAATACCTATCTAA
>NW_017728416.1:953-1668 GCF_001865875.1 Lupinus angustifolius
ATCTTCGTATAATGAATCTAGGGTTTTGATGCCCTCCATAGTTGTGGTGAAATTGGGGGTTTGTAAGTAACTCTGTGACAGCTAATGTCTGGAATCAAAAGTGTTATATAGGTCGTATCAAAAGAAACATGAGAATGACATGCATGTAATTCAATGGTTGCTAAGTACCGAGTGGATAACATCCACACAACCTAATATCGTGTTTCCAAATTCAAAAATTGTTTTCTTTTGGCATCTACTTCCATCATGAATGTTTAATATGAACATAAATCATATCCAAAAAAATATGAACTTAAATCAATATTTTAACACAGATAAATTATTTAATGGTTCAGCTCTTGTTCTCGATGAAATGGAAAGTATCTAGACTCACAAATATTTTTAACTAGAATTATGCACAATAATTAAGATATATAGATTTTAAATTTTAATGTCGGAAGAAAGTAACAAAAAAATTAAGTCTTTCACAAAAATAATATAAGAGCAAAGCATCGTCTAGATTTTCAAAATTAATATATTTTTACAAATATGTAAATCATTTAAAAATTAAAGAGAAAATCTACAAAAAAATGTTAGAGAAAGAAAATAAAGATTGCACAATGTAAAATTAATATGGTAGAAAACAATTTTTGAATTTGAAAACGTGGTATTAGGTTGTGTGGATTTTATCCAAGTGGCAAGTAGACCTATATAACACTTTTGATTCAAGACATTA
>NW_017728416.1:1768-2238 GCF_001865875.1 Lupinus angustifolius
AAACGTGGTATTAGGTTGTGTGGATTTTATCCAAGCGGCAAGTAGACCTATATAACACTTTTGATTCAAGACATTAACAGTCATAGAGTTACTTACAAACCCCTAATTTCACCACAACTATGGAGGGCATCAAAACCCTAGATTTATTATTACACGAACAAATGAAGGAAAAGAAGTCAACTTTACCAAGCAATTGGCTTGATCGTCTCCGATCAAAAAAAGGCTTCCAAGTCGGTGATAGTCCTCACCTTGAATCCTTCCTAACCTCCATAAAAAAAGTGGATGACCTAGATTCTCAATCTGATAACCCCAAGGATACTTTATCCCTTGAGGCCATCAACCCTACAAATAGTACCATCCTCAGAAAATTCTCCCCAATTATGAATTAAATTTAGATACGTATTATATATATTACCTAATAAATGTTTTCCTCTCCTTTCTTAAATACTATATGGTAAAATTTTAAATTT
>NW_017728417.1:0-2233 GCF_001865875.1 Lupinus angustifolius
ATTAAAATTAAAAACTCGTTGGGTACCCGTAAATACCCGCTACCCACACGAGTACCTGCAAATATTGCGGGTTTGGGCACGAGAAAATACTACCCACATCCGCCCGCGCCTGTTGCCATCCCTATTAACCACTAGTATCCTAACCTACATTGCTTCATAAGAGATATTGGTACATACACATTTGAGGTGCACAGGCATGTCTCAATACCATGAATATGTGATTTTGCATGAAATTATTGCAATAATGGTTCATTCTATGACCAAGTTGTTTAATCATTCAAATTATTCACAGTCCACAAAAATTGAAGTTAAACAAAGGTAAAAAATTGGATTATTCTTTTAAGATCAAATCAATGAAGAAATCACTCACAGTTGAAGAATTTAACAAAAGAAAATATTCCATCAACTCTATTAGATAGACAGTGAATTCAATAGTTACATATCAGCTCATACCAATATCTAAATAAGTACATATGCAAATTACATACTATTACTCATCATAAAACTAATCTTATTTGGCACAATAAAGACAATACAATTCTCATTAAACACGCATAGAGTAAAGAAACTAAAACAACTCTTTAAATTATTTATAAGAATATAACAATTTTAACAAAAAGATACAAAACATTATGACCCTAAACAAGTGACAAATTTCAACACCAATAATGTATTGCATTTCACTGCATCATAAATGTCACAAGAGAAGCCAATAGAGAAGAACACAAGGCTACCCCAGAAATAGGCAAAGCAAACCCATCTCCGGCTTGCAATTGAGATGTTGGTGCAATCTCTGAATCTTGTGCCATAGTGTTGGTCATGCAAAACAAGCCCACAACCATTATTGAGATGAAGAATTGATATGGAGAGCCAACAAATAATGCCATCACTACAGAATTAATATCTTATATTAGTGTAATAAAAGTGATGACCAAAGAGAGACCAAAAATTTTGGTTTGATTACTTGAATTGTTGAATGGCAAAGTCAAGAGTTGAGTTTATATAGAACTTTGTTTGGAGTGTATGTTAAAAGAGAGTATCTATATTATCTCATATAGTACTACAAAAATGTTTCAAGTAATAAGTTTATATAGAACTTATTTTGATTGATCAGAAAAATATTAAAATATTAATTTTTTGACTTAAATATATTTTTCTCTACCAATTACAATTGACAAGTTACATACTTAGTAACACACAAATGTGTTGTATAGGTGAAAAGGGCATCTTTGTCACCTTGGTAAATTGTACATTAAGCATTAACCATTCTTAATAATGTTACTATCTAACTTACTATGCCTTTTTGGTTAAGGCTTTGGAGACCCCACAAGACCAATCAAAGGTAGTTGGTGGAGGGTGGCATTGTGTCCTCAAAGAGCTTCTTAAGTTACAATTAGAGAAAGAATCTGTTACATATATACTAGGTTACCATTTATTATGCATTCTAGCTAGTAATCAAATGGTTGGGATTGCGTTATAAACCACTAATCTTACATCAGTTTTCTTACATCACTCAAACTTAAGAGAGAGTTATGGTAAAATACTACAATAGTTGAGTTAAAACTTTGGTTTAATAATCATTTTACTTTGGTTTAAATTTGGTTGAGTTGTCATTTGCTCTCTACCAATAAGGTGCAAAAAAAGATGTAGTTCACAACTAATATGGGATGGAGTTATAAATATATTCAACTGTGATAATATCATATCAGTATTATTATGAGAAATGTTTTTCTTACACACAAAAATGGGTGCAACATGGTGTATGGATGAGAGAAATAGATAGTGATAGATGTGGTGAGTTATATGATATGACAGAACAAGAGAAATAGAAAGTAAAATGTAGTATAAAAGATTAGGTAAGAAAAAATAGTGTATAAAGATAAGATTGCTTTATTACATTATTATTACAACGGAGTTAAACTTGGTTGAACAATCATTTGTCATATATAAATGAGGTATAAGAAGGGTTATCATGTTTTCTACTAGAGAAGTAAAAGTACGAATGGGAATGGGAGGGGTCGAGTTTATACTTACCTGAACCCAAACTCGAAATTCAAAACATAAACCCGAACCCAGATTAAATGGGGTTGAAAACAATGATATCATCCATGGGTATCTCGAACTCGATGGAAACTCACCCGAAACATATATTTCTATATATATAAGTTATATATATAGGTTTTATATATGTATTTATGTGTAATTTTATGATTTTACATATATTAATCAGGTT
>NW_017728418.1:0-1684 GCF_001865875.1 Lupinus angustifolius
TGACAAGAAAGCAACACATGATGGAAGAACCAACAAGTACACATTATTACACAACAAAAAAAGAGTGATACTTTCCCCATTAACACCTGAACAAGTGTTAGAGGACAAGCGAATCTTGAAAAGAAAAATTGCTCTAGAAAAAGAAAGAAGAAAAAGAGAGAAAAACAAAAGAGAGTGAAAAGAAACAAAAAGGGAAAAAGCCACTCTATCTTATGGATAAAGTGGAGGATCAAAGAGTTGTTCTAACCAAACAACCCACCCTACCATTATTTGTTTTTACAACTAACTTTGTTTTGCCACAAAATATTTCTAGAATTTTTCAGGAGCTTGGAGTCATTGAGGAAGTTGATGACGGATGGGAGCCTAAGACAATGATCACTTGTCTTGAGATTGGGCTCATGGATGGCTTAGTCAATCAAGTAGAATTTACTATGGATTGTACAAAGTCTACAAACATCCAACAGAAAGGGAAGTATTTTACTAATAATGACATAGTGTATGTTGATGGATTATTTCCTTTTGATGTAGGTGAAGAAGATACAATTTCGAGGTCGAAATCTCTTCAAGAAGGGGGGGATGATATGATCCTCAAAGAGCCTAGTCTTGATCTTGGTGGTCTTGAAGGCATGAGTGGCCCTATGACTAGGGCTCGGGCAAAAAGGGTTCAAAATACCCTTGGACAACTCATAATGTTGATCCATGATGGTGAACCAAAAATAGCCCAAGGGAGTGTAAAGATGCTCACTAGCATCTTGGTCCATGGCTCTGACCGAGCCAAGGATGGACCAGGCCATGCGCAGGACTCAGGCCACGGGTCTAGGCAAGGCGCTAAAAATGGCCCTGGCACGGAGCCAGACGCATCAGGCTCCAGTCCTGACCGTGACAACCCTGACCGGGTTGGGGAACTTGGTACGCACAGTGATGCACCAGGTGCTGGGCCAGACTGGCCTGGCCAGGAAATCTGACCGAGGCGCATGCCCCTAGCATGCTGCATCAGGCGCTGGGCGTGGCCTGACCGAGTCAGGCCTAGTCAATTTAATTAGTGTTGAGTCATTTTAATTTCTATAATAATTGTGTGGGCTAACTTTTGCCTAACACTTAGTTTATTTAATTTAAGCCTAGTTGTATTAAATCTGCCCATAAAAATTGACCAGAATAAAATTTGACTCATGAGTAGTTAAAACAAGCCTAAAAGTGTAACCGACATTTTAATGCTTGGACCAACTTAATATTTTCGTGAACCAAACTTATTCTAACATTGTCTAACATTATTTGGCAGGTATTTAGAGTCTAATATGGCCGTTGGAAGACATTTGCTCGAGGGAATCTTCAAGATGACCGTGGAGAGGCTTAAAGGAGCATTTATGGAGCTTTAAGGCAATGTTTGGACCGTTGGAGCTAAAACCACCTGAGCACAATTCATTCAGAGGCAACCTAAGTCAGTTCTATGACCATTAGAGCAAATTTGCCCGTGTGGAAATTGCATATGGCCGTTTGAGCCTTTATTGGTGCATTAAAGGTGCTTTATGCACATGAGAGAGCCGTTGGTAGCCTACCAACTCATCCCAACGGAATCCTATGTTATTTATTCAGCTTTTCAGCCACACTTAGCCGTGGGAAATTCATTCCATACCAAAGGAATCCTATGCCAACATTCAAGTGGAACCGAGGAGCATTAACAAGG
>NW_017728418.1:1784-2225 GCF_001865875.1 Lupinus angustifolius
ATCCTCGTGCTCATCCTCATCCTATCCTCATCCTCATTCTCGTCCTCATACTATCCTCATCCTCGTCCTCATCCTCAACCTATCCTCATCCTCATTTTCGTCCTCATCCTCTCCTCGTCCACATCCTCATCCTCTTCCTCCTCCTCCTCCTCCTCCTCATCCTATCCTTATCCTCATTCACATTCTCATCCTCATCCTCTTCTCATGCACATCCTCATCCTCTTCCTCATCCTCATTCTACTCCTCATCCTCGTTTTCGTCCTTATTCTACTCCTCATCCTATCATCGTCCTCATCCTCATGCTATCCTCATTGTCATTCTCGTCCTCATCCTTTCCTCCTCCTTATCCTCAATCTCTTCCTTATCCTATCCTCATCCTCTTCCTAATCCTATCCTCATCCTATCCTCCATCCTCGTCCTCATCCTATCCTCATCCTCGTT
>NW_017728419.1:0-2223 GCF_001865875.1 Lupinus angustifolius
GCAAAGCAAACCGAATTCCTTTCTCTATATATATGACCCAAATGCCCAAGGAATAAAGTAGATTGAATTTTATGTTAATAACCATTTTTAGTGAGTTTTCTCCTAGCTTCTTGGCTGAGTCAAGACCCCTTGTTCTTATCAAGAGTATCATTCTCTTGTGGCGAACTTCACAAGGCTTATCAAACATTCCATTGTTTGTGGCGCCATTCCATCCCTAACCTTTTCCATATTCTCAAATCCACCATAAACACCAACACCAAACCGTGAGCAAGCACTCCTTGTTCATACAAACCGAAACCATCCATATACACATAAACAACCATCATTCCAATTCACATCATTACAAACCGTGCATCACTTTCATTCCATTCTACAATCACTTCATCAATTCTCAACAAATTGCAAGCCAACCGAGGCTAATCAAAGTACAAATATTCAAAGCAATCAAATAAGTTCCAACAAAGTGAATCATCAATCAACAAAGAGGACTTTCACAAGAAACGATCCTATAACAAAGGCAATCCACAAAGAGGTTGTCATCAAGTGGTCATCAGAGCTCAGTTCTTGCCTGAAAGTCACAATTATAATATCTTTATCAAAATAAGACTAAGGCATTGAATTTGAGGCAGCACCACAAGTAAGTGCAATTTCAAATTCTTCTTTCTAAAAAAAATTCTTCTACTTCTACCCAAATTTCTTTCCCTTGGCCGAACCAAAAGCCATACATACACACAAAACCATACCCTAAACACATTACCCTACAAAAAATCAAATCCATCCACAAAATACCCTACAAAACCGAGACATCCCAAGCACAAATCATCCAAAATACAACCCAAAACACCAAATACCTACACAAACCGAATATAAACCCTAACCCACAAAACCTACACAAACACTACCCTACAACCTACACACAATCCAGCCGAGCCACAAACCAAATAAATTGGTAATCTTGTGAACTTGTCACACGTTTTTGATACTACAACTTAATCACTTGACTCACTCAAGAATCAAAGGAGAAAATTGAGAGAAAAGTGAGAGAGTGTAAACACTTGAGAGAAGAGTAAGGAGAGTGACATTATGGCTAGTCCAGAAGATAGTGGTTCTCCATTATCACCAAGGACAGCCGTGCTACATGCCATGATAAGCACCCAATTTCAGGCCCTACAACGGCAAATGGATGAAATGAGAATAGATGTTAGGAGGCTGGAGGGTGACTCTAGTAGTGAGATAGATCATAGGAGAAGGAGGAGGAGAGATAGAAGAGGTGGCCGTGAGGATGAGGGCCATGGTGAGAGGAGAAATAGGTATGAGGAGGAGGAGGGCCGTGGTGAGAGGAGAGGTAGGCGAGAGGAGGATGAGTATGAGGGAGGATATGGGAGAGGAAGGTATGAGGAGGATGATTTTGAGGGTGGCCGTGAGGGAGGTGGTCGTGAGAGAGGAGGCCGTGGAGATAGGAGGAGGGAGGATAGGTTAGAGGGAGTAAAAATAAAAGTCCCTACATTCCTAGGACTTAATAACCCTGAGGCCTATCATGAGTGGGAGTTAAAGATGGAACAAGTGTTTGAATGCCAACACTATAGTGAGGAAAAGAAGGTAAAGGTTGCTGCCCTAGAATTTAAGGAATATGCTATGGTGTGGTGGGACCAGATCCAAAAGGAGAGGAGGAGGTATGGTGAGGAAGTAGTAAATACTTGGGGGGAGATGAAGAGGGTGATGAGGAGAAGGTTTGTTCCAAGTTCCTACCAAAGAGATGTGCATAACAAATTGCAAAGACTAACTCAAGGTAACAAATCGGTTGATGAATACTTCAAGGAGATGGAGCTGGCCTTACTTAGGTCCAACTTCCATGAGGACCGAGAAGCTACAATGGCTCGGTTCCTACATGGGTTGAACCCTGAAATTCAGGATATTGTGGAGCTTCAACCATATGTTGAGTTAGATGACCTTGTCACCTATCCATTTCCTCATCCTCATCCTTATCCTATCCTCATTTTCATTCTCGTACTCATCCCTTCCTCTTCCACATCCTCATCCTCCTCCTCCTCCTCCTCCTCCTCATCCTCCTCCTCATCCTCCTCTTCATCCTATCATCATTCTCATCCTCCTGCAATCCTCATTCTCATCTTCATCCTCATCCTCAACCTCATCCTCATCCTTACCTCATCCTCATCGTCATCCTCTTCCTCTTCCTCATCCAATCCTTATCCTCATCCTCAT
>NW_017728420.1:0-1843 GCF_001865875.1 Lupinus angustifolius
TAACAACCATCTAAAAATAGCCTATTGAATTACAAAATTCCAATAATATATATGAACTATGTGGTATAAATCATTGCCCTATAAATGATTTCAGGTAGATTTTTAGTATAATCTGGTTATTCATAAGAAAGTGGCAATACCGAAATATAATCGGTGGCGTATGAGTTAACTCCCACACTTTTAAATTAGTGATTCTTATTATCGTAACGTCGTCAAACCGGTTAAGGTACTGGTATAGTGGTATAACGGTTCAACTAGTGGTTCACTAATTAAACAGTATATCAGCGAATTAGATATAAAAGTATAATATATTATTATTAATGTTAAAAAATCAATAAAAAAATCAATTTTTTTCCAATTTCACTAAAAAATTAATTTTAAATAAAAAATGGTCGGTATGACCGGTACAGTTCAATTGAAAATCGGCCGGTATAACCAATTTTGATCGGTTTTAACTAGTATGATTGCATGACCGGTATAATTACTGTACTGTACCAGTATTGAGACCAATTCACCGATTTATCAGTTAAACTGGCCTACACGAACCAGTTTTTATAACACTGCTTTGAATACTAAAAATAATTAAATACACATATTCAGATTCCATTCCCATCTATGTCTAGCAAGTGAGAAGAATTGTGCTCAGAATACTAAAAATAATGAAACATATACAGATTCAGATTCCATTCCCATCTATTTCTAGCCAGTGAGGAGAATGTGTCAATAAATTATACAAAATGAGTTATGAACTTATTTCCCACGTTTTTTCTTAGCACTTTATCATGAATATATATCTTAATGAATATGAAGTCACATTATACATCTTAAAGTTGGTCTAGTGGTATAAACTACATTGGATCAACATGTACGTATAAGGCTAAAGATTAAGATAATGATGCATTATCGAAAAATTAGTTCCTTTTATACATAAAAGTGAGAAATATAATTGTTGTCAGTATCCAATATTCTACACTTCATTTGTTCCAAGGGCATGTCCTTCTCAATCCATCATCTTGATCATTCATATTGACGAGGCCTACACGGTTTCATTTATTGAAGGAGATCTAATTATAGAGGTGGTGACCTCTAATGTTGGGAGGACACAAACCCAGGGCTAGAAGTTCTAGATCAAACTATCCCTTCAAGCATTTCTTTTTATATGATTTTTTGGGGCATGTGATAATTGTTCTATTAGATATTATTCTTGATTTTCACTACGTCAGAGTTGTCGTTCAACAACGCTTATTTTATATGTATAACAACGCTTTCGGGCGTTTTCTGTTTGACCGCAGTAGTATATGGTCATCATTAACAACGCTTTACAAACGCTGTTGTATTAATTATATGCCATAGCGCACCACATAAAAAGTGTTGTCATATAGTGCATCAATATGACAGCGCATCATCCACAAAACGCTGTCATGTAGTGGATCAATACAACATCGCATCGTCCACAAAGTGCTGTTATATAGTCTTAAATAAACAACGCATTTTATAGGTCTTATTAACAACGCTTCTACCTGCGTTGTTGTATTATTCATAAATTTTCTCAAACAGCACCTTAATACAATTGCACATCACATGCATAGCGCTATTGTAAAGGATAACTACCACATTACTTTATGTAAAAAGTGATGTTGTAGTTATCCTTTACAACAACGCCTGCTAGGGTTTCCCATAGAATTCGTTATTGATTTGTATAAATTAATACTTGCATATACATTTATTAGCAGAACAGATATTCTCAACAACGCCAGAAGTTTGTTTTATTAAACATCAATACAATACAATACAAAATACAAACAATGAATATTATGTCAATTTTGTTTCGACAGAGTACATA
>NW_017728420.1:1943-2210 GCF_001865875.1 Lupinus angustifolius
CAAAATTATACAAAGACTACTTGCATCTATTTTTTCATTTTCTTTGATTGCTTTTATCTTTTAGGGTCATCATTGTCTGGAGGAGCATATTGTTTTACCCAAAGCCCTTCATCGTGATCATCTCTTGTATATAAATCATCATCCGTAGTTGGTCTACTCTCACGTGACTGATATGTCCCAGAAAAAGATCATCTTCATCAATATCTTCATATTTTTGGTCATCAATATTATTGATGATTATTTTGTTACTTAAAAGAATAATGGACC
>NW_017728421.1:0-215 GCF_001865875.1 Lupinus angustifolius
TCATCCTTTCCTCCTCTTCATCCTCGTCATATCCTCATCCTCATCCCATCTTCGTCTTCATTCTCTTCCTCATCCGATCTTCATCCTCACCCTCATCCTATCTTCCTCCTCATCCTCATCCTCTTCCTCCAATTCATCATCCTATCCTCATCCTATCCTCGTCCTCATCCTATCCTCATCCTCATTCTCTTCCTCATCCTCATCCTATTCTCCTC
>NW_017728421.1:315-2208 GCF_001865875.1 Lupinus angustifolius
ATCAAAACTAGAAAATATAGTAGAATAATTCATAAAATTGCTTATTGTTTAGCCCTAGAAACAGAAATAGTATCAATTTCATCTCTTCCGTTACCATCATCTGTAAAGAGGACAACTTCTATTTCTGGTTCATCTAGAGATAGTGTGGCCACTTGAAGAGTTCCAGCACTATCAAAGTCTTCCCACGCATCTCCAGCAATGTCCCACATCTTAGTATCCCCTTTTTCTGTTTGCTCTTCACAACATACCTATGGCGGTAGAGGCAGTAACACTAAGCACTGCCGGGACGTTATGGATCAGAAAATATCAGCTATTCAAGGGTCAATATGGCGTGATGGTAAGTTGGTATGATATGAAAGTGAGTGTTTATTGAAAACAAATCTATCTTATCATTAAAATGAATCTATATATCCTATATTTTATTGAAAATGAATCTATATATCATATATTTTATTGAAAACGAATCTGATACGTGTCTTGATATTTTTTTTTTATTTTTTATTTTTTTTATTTTTGGATACTCTATAGACACGTATCCTTCGCGAATCTGAGCGTATCCGTGTCAGATACGTGTCGGACACTGACACGCGAGGGTATTTGGCGAATCCGTGCTTCATAGGTGATCACCATTGTCCTTTTTGTAGGACATTGAGAGGCAATGTGACCATTGCCAAGACACTTGAAACACTTCACGTTTCTAGTCTTCCCATTGGTCTCCATGGCTGGTTGGGTGGTTTTGTGGCTGCCCACGGCCTACTTGGCCTTAGGGCTCTCCCTTTTTTGCTCATCTCTCCAAGAGTGGGATTTTGACGTACTAGAGGAGTACTTAGACTTCTTCCTCTTAATTTGTTGCTCCACTTTGATGGCTTTCTGAACTAAGTCATCTAACTCCACATATGGCTGCAATTCCACCACATCTTGGATTTCTGGATTCAACCCATGAAGAAACCTAGCCATTGTTGCTTCACGGTCCTCATTGAGGTTGGACCTAAGCAAGGCTAATTCCATGGCTTTGAAATATTCATCTACTGTTTGGGACCCTTGAGTGAGCCTTTGTAGCTTGTTATGCACATCTCTATTGTAAGAATGAGGTACAAACCTCCTTCTCATTGCTCTCTTCATTTCAGCCCATGTTTCAATGGCTACATCTCCACATCTCACTCTATCTTTTTGGTGCTGATCCCACCAAACCATTGCATACTCTTGAAATTCAAGGGCTGCCACCTTGACTTTCTTTGCCTCTGAATAGTTGTGACAATTGAAGACTTGTTCCATCTTCAATTCCCATGCTAAATATGCCTCTGGACCACTCATCCCCAAGAAAGTAGGGACTTTAATCTTAACACCATCTAGATCTCCTCTATGCTCACGGTTTGGGCTTGTATTTGCACCCTCTCTTTGCCTTCCATGTCCACGAATTGGGCTAGCATGACCACGGCCAGGGCTGCCATGGTGCTCTCCATGTCTCCTTCCATGGCCACGGTTTGTTCCATCATGGCCACGGCTGCCATGTCTCCTTTCACTATTATAGGCACTTGAATAATTGTACCTATCCTCATGTCTCGGCCTCTCCTCTCTCCTAGGCCTCCTTCTTCTTCTTTCATGGTTATGATTACCATGATTTTGTTCATCCAGCCTTCTATCATAATGGATCCTCAACTCCTCCAATTGTTGTTGAAGAGTTTGGAATTGGGCATCCATCATGTTTTGAAGTCTCACGGTTAGTGAGGCTGATCTTGGTGAAACCGTAGGACTCCTTTCTGGACTTGACATTGCTCAAGCTAAAGTAGCTCTGATACCACTTGATGACAACCTCAAGGGGCTGCCTTAGAATTATAAGATCGTTTCGCTTGAAATTAGGCTTTGTGAATGTGTGAATTCGGTTTTGTCAAA
>NW_017728422.1:0-2207 GCF_001865875.1 Lupinus angustifolius
CCTCATCCTCATCCTCATCCTCATCATCATCATCCTCATCCTCATACTCATCCTCATCCTCAACCTAATCCTCATTCTCATCCTCATCATCATCCTGATCCTCATCCTGGTCCTCATCCTCATCCTTATCCTATCCTAATCCTCATCCTAGTCCTCATCCTAATCCTAATACCCATCCTATCCTCATCCTAATTCTAATCCTTATCCTAATCCTCATCTTAATCCTAATCCTCATCCTACTCATCCTCATCCTCATCTGCATCCACATCCTCATCGTCGTGCTCATCCACATCCCCATCCTCTTCCTCTTCCTCATCCTCTTCCTCATTATCATCTTCATCCACATCCTCATGCTCGTGCTCATCCACATCCTCATCCTCTTCGTATGTAGGTCAATCATAATGGCTACCTTTGACTATTGGCCATTTCAATAGTAACAAGCACAGAGGGCAGAATTGGAAATTCATGTTATATTTAAGTAAACAACCAAAACATTGTGTCAATAACATCATAAAATCATAAGACACTACCATAAAATGATTCAATCCAAATATCAAAGCCTAATTGATTTAAGTGAACAAGAAAATATCAAAATATTACTTCAAAAATAGAAAATGAATGAAAAAATGTTTTTTTTTGGATTTCCAAGAGGAGGTTTTCAGACATAGTATGAAAAGTCCATTAGAATGGATTTTTCTACCCCAAATGCATATAAATTTTGTCCAATTTTGATAAATAGTTCAAGTTATGCAAAAACAGAATTTATCAAAATACTATGCAAAGAGCCCGAATTTATCTAAATACTACGCAATAGTAACAACAAGTCAGGGTTGAAATTGAAATTCGAGTTAAATTCGAGTAAACAACCAAAACTTTGCATCTATAACATCCTGAAATCATAGAAACAACCACAAAAAATTTCAAGCCTGAAGTTTCCCTAGTCATGCACTACATGCAATTGTAACAACAATATACATGGTTTTTTTAGGGCGTAATTAGAAATTCGTTATATTTGAGTGAAGAACCTAAACATTGCATCAATAACATTCTAAAATCACAGGAATCGACCACAAAATGTTTGAAGCCAAAATTCAAAGCCTAACTGATTTAATTAAACAAGAAAAATTCAAAATAATACTTCAAAAATAGAAAAGAAAAACGAAAAATTGTTTTTTTTTGGATTTTCAAGAGTGAGTTTTCAGACGTAGAATGAAACTTCCGATAGAATGGATTTTTATACCCCAAATTCATATCAAATTTGTCCAATTCTAAGAAACAGTTCAAAAGTTATGCCAATAATAGAATTTATCAAAATACTATGCAAAGAGCCTGAATTTTCCCCTATGAAGCACTACATGCAACAGTAACAACCAAACACGACAGAAATGGAAATTCATGTTAAATTTTAGTAAACAACCAAAATATTGCATCAATAACATCCTCAAATCATAGGAAACAGCCACAAAAAGTTTCAAGCCCGAATTTCCCCTAGTGATGCACTATGTGCAACAGTAACAACCATATAGGGCAGAATTGGAAATTTAGGTTATATTTCAGTGAACAACCAAAACATTGCATTAATAGCATTCAAAAATTACAAGATACCACCGCAAAATGTTTGAAGCTGAAATTCAAAGCCAGACTGATTTAATTGAACAAGAAAAGTTCAAGAAAAATTCAAAATAACACTATAAAAATAGAAAAGAAATATGAAAATTGGTTTTTATGGATTTTCGGTAGGGAGTTTTCAGACATAGTATGAAAATTTCGATAGAATGGATTATTCTATCCCGAATGCATATTAAATTTGTCGAATTCTGATAAAAAGTTCAAAAGTTATGTCAAAAATAGAATTTATCAAAATATTATGCAAAGAGGCTGAATTTCCCATTGTAAAGCACTACATGCCACAATAACAACCAAACACGAGAGAAACGAAAATTCATGTTGAATTGGAGTAAACAACTAAAACATTGCATCAATAACATCCTCAAATCATAGGAAATAACCATAAAAAGTTTCAAGCCTGAATTTTCCCTAGTGATGCACTACATGGAATAGTAACAACCACGGAGGGCAGAATTGGAAATTCATGTTATATTTGGGTCAATGATAAGTGCCAAACATAGCTAAATTTCATACACTTTTATGGCACTTTCCTGAAGCATAATTGAGAAAAACCAACTTAAAAGAATACTTTTTGGATA
>NW_017728423.1:0-2195 GCF_001865875.1 Lupinus angustifolius
TGGTCTCGCACGGGGGCGAGAGGTCGGCTCGTGGTGGAGACACTGCTTCGAAAGAAATGCTTCCTTGTTTTGGCGGGCCGGCTCCTTCGTTGCGAGGTTTCTGGCCTCACTGGCTAGCCGGCCTGCCCAAGGGGGGGCCAAGTCCCCCTTGCTCTCGCCCGCACACTTTTTTGAGGATCGACTGAACGGTGGGTACAGTGCTTGCGTACACGGTACGCCGTTCAGTCGCCTGCATGCACGGGCCCGGCCAAGGTATCTTTATAGGGTCCCCCAAGGCTCCATGGGACCACATTCATTTTCACCCGCACACTTATTTGAGGACACGCTGCGCCAAAGAATACACTCTGCGAGCGGCCTGCATGTGCGGGCTTTTCAGTCATAGCAGAGCCCGTGTAGGAACTCCCGACTTTTTTCCCTCCGGCCCAGCGCCACCGATCCTGAGAAGGACCTGCCTGGGTTATATAAGCGTTTGAAAAGGTTTAGAGCTCCCCGGAGGAGGCTCCGTGCCTTTTCCGCTTTACAGAGCTCCAATCGTTCTGTATTGCATTCTCAACATAATTTCCAAATGTGTCTAGACATCTGGTGTGTAGAATGCTGATGCGTTGGCCCACACACTCATTTGAGGATCGATGGCACGGGGAAGAGAAACTTTACGAAACCAACCCCGTGAATCGCCTCATGTGCGGGCCGCAGCGCATTTCAGTCATTGCAGAGCCCGTGTAGGAACTCCCGACTTTCCTTCGGCCCAGCGCCACCAGTCCGAGAGGGACCTGCCTGGGTTATAATAGCGTTTGAAAAGGTTTAGAGCTTCCTGGAGCAGGTCCCGCCTTTTCTGCGCTTCAAAGGACTCCAATCGTCCCGACTCTTCCTTTCAACTGGCTTTTGAAGTGTGTCAAAACACCTCATGTGGAGAAAGCCATGCTTCTGGCCAACACACTCATTTGAAGCACAACGGCCCAGAGTACACTTTCTGCGCGAAAGGACTTGTGCCGCCGCCTCCATGTGCGGGCCAGTCGCCTTGGTTTAAAGGAACGATTCATTCCGACCAACCCCGGGGAGAAGCCCCCCAGTGCGGTCCGAATTGCCTTAAGTCACTCTGTGTTCACTTAAAGTGCGTCTCAAAGGACACACGGAGCATCAGAGTGCACGGCCGAATTGCAAGAGCAATCGGTCTGTTTGTCCCGAGCACCCACTCTCCGCAGTCTCCCTCCCTGTGCTCGGGACTTGTAATTTTTTCGGGGCCGTTCGGCTAGGGAGACTGCCTTAAGAGAGCGTTTGAAAAGGTTTAGAGCTCCGATCCGGCCGCCCGGCCTCTCCTCTCAAGCATCCACCCCAGTGCGGTCCAATGTGTCTTCAATCACTCTGTGTTCACTTAAAGTGCGTCTCAAAAGACACACGGAGCATCAGAGTGCACGGCCGAATTGCAAGAGCAATCGGTCTGTTTGTCCCGAGCACCCACTCTCCGCAGTCTCCCTCCCTGTGCTCGGGACTTGTAATTTTTTCGGGGCCGTTCGGCTAGGGAGACTGCCTTAAGAGAGCGTTTGAAAAGGTTTAGAGCTCCGATCCGGCCGCCCGGCCTCTCCTCTCAAGCATCCAGTGCGTGCCTCACTGGTGCCTTTGCTCTGTGTATTTACGAACGAGTCGCAAATAGACATAAGGAGAAAGGCAACTGCTTGTGACTTTAAGTCACTCTGAGAGGACCGGCCGGCCGTGCGCAAGGCCCCGGGCAAGTCGCCTGGGACTTGTCTTATTTTCCAGCCGAACCCTCGCAGATTCTTTAAAACTCACCAAAGCGAACAGAGCGATTGGTGGTTTTCCTTCCCGCGGTGTTTGCCAGGCACCGCGGTCGCCCCGCGGAACCAATCAGTGCGTCTGACTGGCCCCCACGGGACTCGGCCTCCGCGCACGGAGCGGCCCCTTAAAACCCCTTTCGGGGCCCTAGGACCGCGCCGGGTCGTCTCGGAGTGATAGAATGACTGTTCCCGAGGTCCCCGCGAGGTCCCCGACAACTTTGATTTTTTCACCCCAGACGACCCAACGGCCTGTATATAGTAGCGTTTGACGCGCCTCGCGCGGCGAGCTGTGCGCGCGCGTGCGTGTGGCGACCAGCGTCACAGGATGATTGCTCGGAAAAATCTTCAAACGAGTCGAAAGGGTGGAGTGGAGCTACCTGGACTTTTTATTTTTTCTGAAGA
>NW_017728424.1:0-2193 GCF_001865875.1 Lupinus angustifolius
ATATATATATATAAATATAAGGAATTAATATTTTCAGAATGTGTGATTGTCTTTCTCAATAAGTATCATTTTCGAGAATGAACATTTGGTCTAATATGATACATCATGATATAATAGGAGCTTACACTAGTAGACCAACATCTCGAGTAACATAAATATGTAGGACTATTGTTTTTAGAGTGTAATATGTATGCATTGACAGTATAAAGATTTGTACATAGTTAGTCCACCATTTATTTGTATTACTTTTATTTAAAAATCAATGATAATAAGAAATGAATGATACACTGACACTGTAAAAAAATCTTACACCGTTCAATGCATATATTTTATTCTCTTGTTTTTATACCAAGAATGTTGAAACTTTATCACTTTGAACTCTCCTCTCTTCATTCGTGATGTTTTGTTGTTTTACTCTTACTCCGTCACTACATATATTTTGTTTCTCTTGTTTTTATACCAAGAATGTTGAAACTTTATCACCTGAACTCTCCTCTCTTCGTTTGCGATGTTTTGTTGTTTTACTCTAAATATATTTTTTTCTCTTGTTTTTATACCAAGAATGTTGAAACTTTATCACTGAACTCTCCTCTCTTCATTTGTGATGTTTTGTTGTTTTAAGGTTTTTGGTTCAAAATTTTTTGGTTTATGATTTTGGTCAAACATGAATTCCCCCCTAATTATATCATCATTCAGTAATTATACACGTCATTAATTATTTCTATTTATTTCTTCTCTTAGGAAATAAATAGAAGTGATTGAATCAAAATAAATAATGATCCATTAACAAGGAGTTAGTCTAGTAGTGTAAGGCTTCATTAGATCTCATGATGACTAAAAGATTAATTGTTCGATTTATGTGAGCGACACTTGTTGGGAAGGACAACATGCACCTCGAAAATGATTAGTTCCTTAACCAAAAGGTGAGAAAGTACCGTACAAAAAAAATACTCCACAATTCTTAATATAAAATGTTGAAACTCAAATATTTTAAGGATGTACTAGTTCATGATTAACAAAAAGAGTTTAATATATACACGCCGAAAGTTTAAGAGTTTTTTATATTGTAAGTGTCATTTACAATTTATGTATATTACTTTTATTTAAGTGTCGACAATAATCAACATATGAATATTAAATGATATACTAAAATTGTAAAAACTCTTACTATAAAATATAAAAGTGTGATTCTTTTTTAATCTAGAGTGTCCCCTTTATATTTTGGTGACAAAGCACACATTTTTTTTAAGTGTTTTTCAGTTGGCTTAACATGACAATTGAAATTTGGCATTTGGAGATGTTTTTCATTTGACTTATGAAAATATGTTGTTGCCTATACAAATTTATAAAACGGGTTTTAAATTAGAAATATCTACCACTAAGATTATGAAACCCATTTACGATTTACCCTCAGACAATAGGAAAAATATAAATGAAAACACATTTCTAATGGTAACTGTCACTCATATGACAAGCAAAAATTCTTACCATTGTACTATAACAACCTTGTTGAAACACATGCGTAACATATACTACATATTTTCATCGTTATTATTTGCACATATTTTTTCTTCCTATAAGAAAATTGTTCCAGTCTCATAGAAAAATCAAAAAATGTTAGACATGAAATAAGATGCAAGGAATCGTCTGCATGAAATAACAACAACATATTCACCGTAAATGAAATAACAACAACATATTCACTTTAAATGAAATTTATAAGATGCACAAAATCATATACATGAAATAACAACAACATATTCACTTTAAATGAACGATAAAACTGAAATTCTTCTCAACTGAAATGAGGATGAGCTTTGAGCAACATTAAGGTCATTGCTTAGTGACCATAAGATTATGGGTTTAAATCTTAGAAACAGTCTCTTCTCTTGTAAGGTAAAGTTGAGACATCTACCCATCCAAACAATACTCAATGACTATGGTAATTGGTGTAGGAATATTCATTGAGATGAAACAATTAGGTAAAGTTAGGAAATGATACTTTTGCCATAATATTTCATTAAATAACATGTGATATGCACATAACACTATATTTAATGGTATACTAATAACATGGGTAGTCACTATAATGTGCATATATAAATTAGGGGTGGTTTTTGTAGTTGCAAAAAATGGAATGATGGTTCTTGTAGTTTCACTAAAATTAAGGAGAGTTCCGTACAATTTACTCTA
>NW_017728425.1:0-268 GCF_001865875.1 Lupinus angustifolius
AAATGAAGACATTATTCTTCTTCATATATATGAATGCTAAAAATCGAGAAACAAATAACAAAGACATTATATTGTGTTGTTGATAATTCAAACAATACAAATTTCTAAGCAAACAATTAAATAAGATAATGAGGTTTAAGTAAAATTTCCAAAAGCACAAATATTGAGCTTAGATGAGTGTATTAAACAACATATATAATAAAAATCATCGAATAGAGAAAATAAAATACAACACCCATAAGTGATTGAATAACTAATGATGAAGCAA
>NW_017728425.1:368-1612 GCF_001865875.1 Lupinus angustifolius
AAATAAATAGACAAATAAATGTAATATTGTAAGTGGATGTATGTATAATACAATGGAGATTGCGTACACACCATAATACAATGGAGATTGTGTATATACCATACAAATGTAATAGGTTTTGAGGAGATACCTTTGCTTATGAGACGCTAAAGGAGAATTGCTGGTAGAATATATCTAATGAAATTAGTGAGAACACGTCTATAAAATAAGGAAATCAATAAAAAATTATACAAAAAATCAATGATAAAATAAGAGCAGATCTACCAAATAAACCAAAAAATCAATGAAAATGTACTAAACATCAACTCTACAAAATAAATAAATAAATAAATGCATTTTGAAGAGGATGATCGAAAGAGAAAGAAAATTGATGATAATGAAGAAACATAATAAAATGAATCTCAAGAAAGGGATTGTTGAGAGAAAAAATGTTGGAGAGAGAGACATAGACCTCAATGATAATTCAAAATGGAAGTTAAGATGTATCCATAAAAATGCAATAATTATTTATTAAATGTAATAATTGTCCATAATTATCCATAAACTTTGCATAAGGTATTGACATGTGTCCCTATAGTTTTTTTTGTTATATATTTATTATTTATGTAATGAGTCATTATGTTTATATTTTTAAACAAATAGTAAATAGTAAAAGATAGTTTTAATCACGTGGGTAAGGTTGTATAGTAAGAGGTGATAAGCTTTTGGAGGGAAAACTTTGCATGATGTAATGTCATGTGTCTCTACGAAGCAAACTTTGCATAAAGTATTGACATTTGTCCCTATAGGAGTTTTTTTTGTTATATAGTAAATAGAATAGAAAGATAGAAGTAGAAAGTAATAGGAATCTTTGTCACTCAAACGTAGGCACATAAACTAATACATAAACAACCACATTGTGACACTTATATCCAAAGAGGCCAAACCAAAACATTTTTTGTTGACCCTTTTGTTTGTAGTTTTCATCTTTCTCTTTCCATTCTTTTTTTGACGGGGAATGCAACATCATCTATGGCCGCAAAATTCGCCTTCTTCCCACCAAACCCACATTCATATACTTTGTTAATGTTGAAGTATGATCCTCAATCAAAAGGAAAAGCCCATACTCCTAGCCCAAACAAGCATGACAAATCTGAATCCAATAACTAGTTTCCTCTTTTAGTAATTGTTAGTTAAATCTGTTTTTTCTGTTTTTCCTTTTATAGTTAGTCTGTTAGTTTGTTTTCTTCTTCTTATAAATAGCA
>NW_017728425.1:1712-2188 GCF_001865875.1 Lupinus angustifolius
CTCTGCTCCTAACTACCAGAATTTTTCAAGATCAAAACATGGCTGGACAGATAACAACACAAAATCCTATTCAAGATCCAGGGAGTCCCTACTTCCTCCATCCAAACGAAAATCCAGGTGCTGTCCTTGTTTCACCCATACTCGACGGAAGGAATTATCATTCATGGGCCAGAGCCATGACAATGGCCCTTGACACAAAGAACAAAGTTGAATTCATAAATGGCTCCCTGCCCAAGCCACCTCTTCATGATCCCCTCTCTTCCTTATGGAGTAGATGCAACAATTTAGTCGTCTCATGGCTGAACAAATCAATTGATCCAAGTATTCTCCCCAGCATTCTTTGGATGGAAACCGCGTTTGAAATCTGGAAAGACCTTAGGGAAAGGTACCATCAAGGTGACATGTTCAGAATATCACAACTCCTTCGTGAAATTTACACTGTAAGACAAGGAAGCCTCTCAATTGATGCTTATTAC
>NW_017728426.1:0-2186 GCF_001865875.1 Lupinus angustifolius
TATATTATTGTCCATTTCTCATTGTTAATTACATTTTTAAAGGAATAATAAAAAAATATTCTTATATTTTCTCTTCTAAATTTCATATTCCCAAACGAGGGGTAGGATTTCCTTCCTTTTCCCTTCCATTCTTCCCCCTTCCTAACCATTTGATCCATTTTCTTCCATTTTTCTCATAATTCCCAAACAAAGCCTTAGTGTATTCTTTTACTTTTGTTGTTTATTCCTCAAACTAAACGTATCACATTTCTTAGCACCATGTCTCGTTCAATCGGTCATGGACTAATGATTTGACATTACCTACTTAACTAACTCAGACTCCTTACATCATATCTACATACATTTTAGTTGTTACATTACTTAAATATATATTTTGGTTGTTAAGTCTCTTATTTATTCTACTATTTTTTCATGAATTGATAGAAAACCCTGTTAGAGATTGATTGTTGATTAATTTTGATTATTCCTTTGTGTATTATTTTACTTTTGTTATTAATTCCTCAAACTAAATGTGTCACATTTCTTAGCATCATCTCTCGTTCAATCAGTCATAGACTAATGATTTAATATCACATGCTTAACTAACCTGAACTCCTTACATTAGATCTACATACATTTTAGTTGCTACATTACTTATTATATATTATTTATTTTGGTTGTTAAATCTTTTATTTATACTACTATTTTTTTGTGAATCGATAGAGAACCCTGTTAGTGATTAATTTTGATTATTTCTTATTATGCAAGTTTGTAGTAAAGTTCCCAAAAAATAGGAAGGTAGTTGTAGTTAAGTTGGGTAGTTAGTTACAAGGCTTGGTTTTCAAGCTATTTTACTTGAGTATAAGAGGAATCTTGCTTTTTGATAATTCAGATAGTTTTTGGCTTAACCCTTTTATAATTGAGTTGAACATTTCTTCAATCAATGTTTTGAGAGGTATTATTTCATCTTCTTCTTCTCCGCGATTTCAAAGCTTCATTGTCTCTCCCATCCATCTCGTTTACCTTCTATTTTAAGATAGTATCAGAGCATATTATGCTCTTATTCGTCTTCCTCATACTCACATTGCTTTGATACCCTTTTAAGGGCTCTATCCTTCTTTATAATTTCTTGAAAATTTTCCTTTACTCTTCTTTCTCAAACAATGGTGAACCAAAGCATTGTGGATTATGTTTCTAATCCCTCTAACCCATACTTTCTCCACTCCAATGAAAATCTCTCTTGTTCTTGTTATATCATTACTAAATGTGAAGAATTGTCATTCTTTGTCACGCTCCACGAGGCTATCAATGCAACCCAAGAACAAGATTAGTTTCCTTGATGGCTTCTACCTCAACCTCCTTTGGAAGATTCCCTTTATGCATCATGGTTGAGATGTAATACCGTGCTTCTTTCATGGATTCAACATTAAGTTTAGGATTCCATAGTGAAATCTATCCTTTAGATAAATTATGCTGCTAGTGTGTGGAAGGATCTACAAGATCGATATTCACAAGGAGATATTTTCGGCATAGCACAACTGGAAGAAGAGTTATATCGTCTCAATAAGGTAACCTCACAATATATGATTTTTTCACTCAATTGAATGATTTTTTGGGAAGAAATTGAGAACTATAGACCCATAGGTCATCATAAATTTTATGTTCCATGCTCATGTGTAGTTATTCAAGCAGTTAAAGTATATATGGAGCAAGATTTTGTCATTACATTCTTAAGTGGTTAAATGAGCAATATGGTCAAGTTTGACCCCAAATCATGTTGATTAATCCTCCCCCTTGATTAGTAAGGTTTTCTCCATGATCATGTAGCAAGAAGGGAAAATGAATAATGTTGCTGCTTTAATTCTTAACCTTGACTCTAGAGTGTTGTTCATTAATTCTCAACAATTTAGAAATAGCATCAGCGGTGGTGCAACACAAAACTTCAGAGGTAGTTGAACTCAAACGTATAGAGGAAAATGAGGAAGAAATAATGTAGGAGGGATAGCTCAATCCAATAAGTTTTACACCTATTGTGGAAGAACCAACCATATTGCTGAGACTTGTTTTCTCAAACATGGTTATCAACCAAATAGAATGGGCAACCTTGCTTCTTACCAACCATATTGTTGAGACTTGTTTTCTCAAACTGATTTTTCTGCACAATTCAAGAGTTAATAGCAGCGAAAAAAGATATGCAGAAATAATCA
>NW_017728427.1:0-2184 GCF_001865875.1 Lupinus angustifolius
TGAGGGACCAAATAAATCCATGTGAAACAATTGTAATGGTCTATCGGAAGAAAATGTATGCTTTGGTTTAAAAGACGTTTTTGTTTGCTTACCCATTTGACAAGAACTACATAGTTTGTTTTTAACAAACTTCATTTTAGGTAAGCCAACAACCAAGTCTTTCTTAATTAGCTTATTCAAATGTTCCATATGAATGTGAGCTATTCTCCTATGCCAAAGTCATGCATCATTATTATTATTTGCAACTAAACATGTTACAGGTAATGCAAAATTTATGTCAATCATATAAATGTTATTTATTCGCTTACCGACAAGTTTAGAGTTATTGGAATCCTTACCCTCCAAGAACTCCCATTCTTCTCTACATTGCTCGCAACTTCTATGATCTGACTTGACGCACGAATTCAAGAATGGTCTTGGTTTGCCACCTGTGTGATAGACTTACAAGAGAAACGCCTTTTTAATTTGCCTTAACTTTTTCTTAGGTCGCCCTTTTGTGTTTTCAACCTAACACGCTTTTCTTCATACCATAACTTTTGCTTATGTCGCCCTTTCGAGTTTTCAACCTAACGGGTCCTCCTTTTATTTTCATTATTATTATATATATTTTTAGGCGTAGAATCTCTTTATTGTGTTTGTGTTCAGAGGTATGGGTAGAATGTTGTCATCCATGTCTTGCAAGACCAAAGACCCTATTGAGAATGCATTCTTGACAATATAGGGACATTCGTAGTTCGGGGCCCACTTTCCACGAGCATCTTCCTAATATGGGAGGATCTTTTTAAGCACCAAGTCCCCTACCACAAATTCTCTAGGATGAAACATCTTATAAAAAACGTTTGTCACTCTACCTTGGTATAATTGACCATGGAAAATGGTCACCAACCTTTTCTCTTCAATCATGTGAAATTGATTAAACTTGAGTTTAATATATACTGATTCTTCTTGCACTACTTCCATCTAGACTCTTAACAAGGGAATCTCGACTTCTACGGGTGAAGCAGCTTTTATCTCGTACACCATTGTTATATATCGGAATTTTATGGTGTCCAACATACCCATTCAATAGGGATAACTTATGACTCATATCCTCACCATCGACTATAACATCAATGTGAGGGATGTGGAAATCATTTTTCAAGCTTGCTATGTTCAAATTTCTATAGTCCACACATTCTCAGTTTCCCTCCTTTCATGGGTACTAATACCATGTTAGCCAACTATTTTTAGTTTCCCTCCAATTATTTTGTTACCTCTTATTTTACTCCTCGACCCTATTTTCCATCACCAAGCTCAATGGGATCATTATTAGATATCGCAAAAGAATCAAGTGATAAATATTCAAGTACCCTATAACTTGACACAGTCTCTACAAAGTTGTGATACATGTATTGATATGTGAAACGTCGAGGAAGAAATGGGACACGAAATATGGATGTCCACAAAGGTATGGAAGAATGGTAAATATATGAGAGTGAAAATGATAAAAATGGATGAATGAGGTGGAATCATTAGATAGTCATGCAAATTCACTAAGATATTGTCTCAAGAAACATAAATATAAGTCCAAAAAGAAAATTCAAAGCGTATGAATTACAATATAATCAAATAATTACTATTCAACTATGTTAATCATTGGCTTAGACTACCATTTTTTAAGTATTATTGTCTTCATCAGGAAGGATTGCATAATTTATGAACGATTTGTCTACTTCCAAGGCACTAATGAAGAGGTGGAGATAAGGATCAATGATATAACCCTTCTCCTCTTCCTGTCATCTATGTCGACATCTAGAGTCCTTCATTTTGTGAATTTTTAGCATTCCATTGTTGTTCGAGCTTTGGTCTTAAAAATATGAGTTTGATTAGCGTTGTTTTTCCTAGGTTGCATAATGATTTCAATTTTGAATTTGTAACTCGCAAGGAGTTTGGTTTTAAAAATTATTTTGAGTTATTGAAATTATTTATGTTATCGATCGAAAAAAATTCATATAACAAGTTGACCATCCCACAACCGTTTTCTAGGGTTATAACTCTAAGTATCAGAGTGCAACTAAGAGGGGGGTGAATTAGTTGTCTTAAAATAATGGCCACTTTTTCTGCAAAATCAAAGTTAATGTGCAGCGGAACAATATGCAGAAAATAATAGGAAATAAAATGGAAGAGATAAGGAGAAGAGAGTAC
>NW_017728428.1:0-465 GCF_001865875.1 Lupinus angustifolius
CATTTCCTCGATGTTATGCATATTGAAAAAATGTGCTTGAAAGTCTCCTTGGTACCTTACCCAATGTCCCTAGTAAGACCAAAGATGGCTTGAATTCAAGGTTAGACTTGGTTAGTATGGGAATAAGAAAGAAATTAGGGCCGATAATGAAGGGAAAGTGTACATTTCTACCTCCGACAACTTATACTTTGTTGAGGAAGGAGAAAATGAAATTTTGTTAATTTCTTCATGGTGTTAAAGTTCTAGAGGGATACTTTTCCAATATTCAGAACATCGTATCAATGAAAAACCTCATGTTAAAAGGTCTTAAGTCTTATGATTGTCATGTACTTATGAAGCATTTTTTGTCTATTGGAATATGGTCAATTCTACCTAAAAAATTATGAGGAACCATAATTAGGTTATACTTCTTCTTCAAGGCAATTTGTAGCAAAGTGATTGACCTAGAGAAATTACCTGCATTGC
>NW_017728428.1:471-1729 GCF_001865875.1 Lupinus angustifolius
TGCATTGCAAAGACAAATTATTTTGACTTTGTGTAAGCTTGAAATGTATTTCCCACCTTCTTTTTTTGACATAATGGTTCATCTAAGCATTCATCTTGTTCGAGAGACACAACTATGTGGCCCTTCCTATATGAGATGGATGAATCCATTTGAGTGTTATATGAAGACATTAAAAAGGTATGTGAAGAACCAATCAAGAATAGAGTGTTGTATTGTTGAACGATATGTTGTTGAAGAAGCTTTTGATTTTTGTACCAGATATCTTACCGATGGTGATTTCATTGGCATTCCAAAGCTTCGATATGCAAAAAAGAACATTTGGTGAAGGTATTACTGAGAATAAAATATTGAGTATAACAAGAACCGAATTGGAGCAAGCGCACCTATATGTTTTACATAATGTCGATGAGGTTGAGCTATATGTTGAAATACACAAGGAGATTCTAAGGAAGTCTTACCCAAGTAAGAATGAAAATTAGATTTCCGAAGAGCATAATTGGTGTTTCATGAAGTGGCTAAAAATCACATTGATGAGGAGTTGAATATAAATGCGTATTCATTTTCTGAAAGATTGAAATGGTTAGTCAATGGTCCAAGTATTCATGTCTTATCCTACACTGGTTACCTAATTAATGAGTTCACATTTTATACAAAAAACAAGATGATAAAAGTAAAATGCAAAATAGTGGTGTGACTCTTGTTGCTTGAACTTTACACATATCAACTGCAAAAGAATGAAACCCAATAGATGCGAACATATCATATTTTGGAGTGATTGAACGAATATGAGAAATAGATTACACAATATTTTGTATGCCGATTTTTTATTGTATGTGAGTTGATAACAACAATGGCTTCTGAGTTGATGAGTTATGGTTCATGCAGGTGGATCTTAATAGGTCAGGATATAAAGATAAACCATTTATTTTAGCATCACAAGCTCAACAAATATTATGTTAGCGACTCAGCTGATATGGAATGGTCCTGTTCTTTTAACTAATAAAATAATCGTCAATAATATGGATGATCAAGAATAGGAAGATATTGATGAAGATGATCCTTTTTTGGGACATATTAGTCGTGTGAGAGCGAACCAACTATGGATGATGATTTATACACAAGAAATGATCACGATGAAGATCTTTGAATGAATTAATATGTTCCTCCAAACAAGGATGACCTTACAAGCCAAAAACAATCAAAGAAAAAGAAAAACTAGATGCAAGTAGTCTTTATATAATTATAGCTTAATTTTGAT
>NW_017728428.1:1829-2183 GCF_001865875.1 Lupinus angustifolius
ATTTGTAATTATGTACTCTATCAAAACATAATTGATATGATATTCATAGTTTGTAGTTTGTATTGTATTGATGTTAGTAAAACAAACTTATGGCTTGTATTAATGTGTCTATGTTATTCAGAATGTATAAATGTTGTACTGTTGAGAATGTTTGTTATGCTAATAAATGTATATGCATGTATTAATTTATACAAATCAATAACAAATTTTAGGGGAAGCTCTGACATGTCTTGTTGTAAAGGATTAATACAACAACGTTTTTTATAGACAATGTTGTTGTACATGCTTAATACAATAGTATAATGTGGATGTTGCGCTATTGTATTAAGGTGTTGTTTGAGAATATTTATGAAT
>NW_017728429.1:0-546 GCF_001865875.1 Lupinus angustifolius
TGAGTTCAGTTTAACAATGTATAATTACGATTGCATTGTCAATTAGATTATATTCAACAGCGCAACATCTAGGTAGCGTTGTTGATGTGTTCATGAAAATGAGTAGTAAACAGCTTGCTACACAATAATAGCACAATCTTTAATATGCATTGTTGAAGATGTCAATACAACAACGCTACTGTTAATATGCGATGTTGAATTGTTAATACAATAACAGCGGAATCCTTAATATGCGCTGTTGAAAATGTCAATACAACAATGCTGCTTCTAGTATGCGTTATTAAATTGTTAAAACAGTTTAAATATCTAAAACATGAATCATTTCCTCTATGCTCTCAAACTTAATCGAAAAGAAATCATCATACTCTCAGCAAACCCTCATACTCTCATAAACCTCAAAAAACATCATTAATGGCTTCCCAAAGTGGCGATCATGGTTCTCACAGTGGTGACGAACCTACACCGACTCCACAAGACAAGCAAAGTGTTGCTCAAAAACGACCTCCACGTGGAATGACTTCCATGAAGAATGTCATTCGGTCAAAA
>NW_017728429.1:646-2181 GCF_001865875.1 Lupinus angustifolius
ATGAGGAAGTTCAAGAAGTGGCAAGACGTGTTGTAAGTGTTCATTTTTTAATTATACTTAATTTCCATACTTTATTTATTAAAATGTGATTAATTAACATTATGTTTTTTCTTGATTTGTCACGTTGCCCTAAAAGAAAAGGAGGCAAACCCAGATAGTCGCATAATACTTGACAAGGCACTAGGACTGCCTATCTACTCAGGCTGTATCTGAGGTGTAGGATTTGGGGTTAGTCAGCAAAAATTTGTACCTCATCCAAAGCGTGCAACCAAAGCTCAAATGAGACAGATTCAAAATCAACTAGATGGCCTCATGCAATAGTTCAGTGAATTTGAGCAACCAATGAAGATGAAGGAAGTTGAGTGGTAACGACTAGGTAGTATTCCTGGCACTGTTCCTTCAACCGTCAATAAGAGTTGCACACCTGCACCTTACAACATTCACAATCTGATTCTCATTCCTGAGGTAATTTAGTTAACTTATTTTAATTTAGTTAACTTATTTCTATTTAGTCGTTAACTAATTATATGTTTTAACGCACGTACAGAGAATCAATTCTTGCAAACTTTTCCTAGATACCCCAACTAGTCGATTAGTGGGTGTTGGAAAAGTGCACAAGACGATCGATGTTATGCTTCATAATGCACGTATCTCACGCCATCATGTGAATGTCTCGATTGACATTATCGTTGATGATGATGTGTTGCTGCCAATTCCTCTCGATGAGGATATCTTCACAGTTGGAGGGGCTACATGCACTATTGTGTCTTAGCCAATAGACCTTGTTCAAGTAATTCCTTCTAAGGTATGATCTTTTACCTTATGTTCACTCATATTATATATATTTATTGATCTATAATTGATATGATTTTTATTGAATATTTCAGGAAAATGTACATTCCACCCTAGTACCACCCAAAAGATTAAGCCATCTTCTAGGGATGTGAGCTCAAAGCCATCTACTGAGGATGTGAGCTCCAAGAAGACTACCAACTATTGTACTTAGCTGTTGGAGAATATACAGAAGTTGGGAGATGGTATAATAATTGTATCAATTCGTAATGAAGTCTTCAGGGATAATATTGATGAATATGTTGGCATCAATGAAGTCGAAGATGTATATAAATATGAGTGTTTGGGTACAATTGTTGTATGTATATATATAAGGTAAATTATGTTTTCTTAACTTCTCACTTTTGCATGGAGGTGTGTTATAATTTACTAACATTTGTGTTATATGTATTAAGTACTTGTATGAAAATTTTATTTCAGTAAATAAAAAAATGTGATGTTCATATCCCCACACTTTAACGCTTTGGTGTCGAGTGACAAAAATAAAATTGTGTAGCAGAGAGAACGAATTACAGATAATCCTATCCTTCATAAAGAAAATGCAGATTTGTTTCCGGCACCTTTTAATATCGGGTGAGCATTTTATAATTGTCTTTTATATTTCTTTCTTTAGTATGTTTGTTGTACATAACATTTACTAACCATGTACATATATTTTGTTAGGCAACATTGGGTTTTGGTTG
>NW_017728430.1:0-2178 GCF_001865875.1 Lupinus angustifolius
AAGGCAAGGTATGCATGTTGATCATTGATGGAGGTAGTTGCACTAGTGTGGTTAGCCCAAGGCTAGTGTCAAAGCTAGACCTTGAAACTAAACCACATCCCACCCCTTATAAACTCCTATGGTTAAGTGATGTGGGTGAGTTGGTTGTGGATAGACAAGTCATGGTACCCTTCTCCATAGGGCAGTACCATGATGAGGTCTTATGTGATGTGGCTCCTATGGAAGCTAGCCACATGTTGTTGGGGAGACCATGGCAATATGAAAAGAACACTAGCCATAATGGTTTCACCAACAAGATCTCATTTATGCACCATGGTCACATGGTGGTGTTAGCCCCTCAGAGCCCTAAACAAGTCCATGAGGACCAAAAGAGGCTAAGGGCTAAGATTGAAGAAGAAAGGAAGGAAAGTGAGGCAAAAGCCAAGTCCATGGCCAAGCCTACACTTGACATTGTTCCTACTCCCAAGGCTGAAATTTTTTCTACACTTAGCCATTCTTTGAAAGATCATGGCAAGGATAAGAAAAAGGATAAGAATGAAGGCAATTCGAGGACGAATTCATTTGAAGAGGGAGGGGATGATGTAAACCCTCCTAGGGCAGCCTTTGATTCCAAGGGCAAGAGAAGTTATGATGGTCCTACAACTAGGGCCAAAGCCAAGGCAGGGATCCTTAAGGTCTCAAAGGACACAATTGACCCAGGAGAGGGTATGTGAGGAGGACATTTATGTCCTTAGGTCACTTTCTACTTAGGTTTATTTTATTTTCATTGATTCAAATAAATGAGATTGCATTCTCATATAGTCTTAGGTTTATTTTCATTGTTAGTATTTAATTCATGTAATATGGGTTGGGAATTATTTGTAACATTGGTCCATATTCATGACCAAGTAGTTTACTTAGGTTCAAGGGTAAGCCTTTCACGTGGCTAGGGCAAATGGAAGTCAATGCATGATCATTTCAAGGAAGGAGGCACGTAAGGAACTCTATCTATAAGGACAAACAAGGAGATAAGGCAATTCAGCTAACACTTTATCTCTAAGGCAAACAAGGAGATAAGGCATGGAGGGAAAACGAATTTAAAAGAAGATAGGTTTGTTTTAGCAATTTGAATTTGAATTTGAATTTGAATTTGGATTTGAAAGAAGATAGATTTGAATTTGAATTCAAGGGTATATGGCACACGTTTTCAAACTTGGAGATAAAGAGAAGATTATATGAAGATTAAAGAGAGATTAATCAATCTCCCAAAGATGCACACGGCTAGAAACAAGGAAAGAAGATAGGAAGCTCAATCTTTTAAGGTGCACAAGGCTATAAAATAGGGAATCCTAATCTCATCTCCAACCAACAACAAATCAGATTGGATTCAAATTAAATATGATTAGTTCCTCAAGATGAAGTCAAATTGATCAAGTCTCTTCCTTCTCCTCAACAAATTCGGCCAACCATCCACCAAAACCGAATTACACTCAAGACTAAGTCAAACAAGCAATTCAGCTCAACCAATTGATATTACTTAGGATTTTATTTTTATGTTTACTAGAAGATAATTTGATTTCTATCTTCTATTTTATCTATTCAGCCAAGGCAACTTTGCCTATTTATAGTTTGATCAAATCATTAATAAAGGTTAAGTTTTATTTTGAGTAAATTTGAATTGTTTTAGTTGAGAGCACTTCTCCTAAACCTAGGTTGGCCGTGGCCACCACCATACTTGTTCTTATCAAGCATCCTTGCTTGTGGCGAACCCCATAGCTTATCAAGCAGCATTGCTTGTGGCGCTCCTCACCTTCCATTCTTTTCCACCTTCACCTTCATCCTACAAACCATACACAAACCCTAGCCTAATTATACATCCCAAACCGAAGCCACATCTACCCCAAAATTACCCTAATTCCCCAAAACCGAATTCACACATTCACAAATCTAAGTTCAAGCTAAAACGATCCTTTAATTCAAAGGCAGCCCCAAGAGGTTGTCATCAAGTGGTCATCAGAGCTAGTTTTGGCTTGAAACCCAAGTCATGGCCAATGAGGCCAACCAAAGGACAAACATCTTCCTTTCTAGGTGTTTGGTCCAAGATTCTTATCCTACCCCCTCCTCATCCTTGTCCTATCCTCATCCTCATCCTGTTCCTCATCCTACCCTCATCTTCATCCCCAACGTCTTCCTTATCCC
>NW_017728431.1:0-2168 GCF_001865875.1 Lupinus angustifolius
TATATGTATATTATATTTGCATTATGCATAAACAAAGAAACGATCTGTGTAAGTGCACAGGTACACTGCTGGTTTCTAATAAATTAAAATTATTATCTTACTCTCCAACTTATAAAAGTAGATCCACATTAGTCCATGTGGTACCCTCTGTCTCTTAATAAATCGCTACATAACACATTAAATGCACACGTGGCAATTCCATATTTGAAAATTTTGTCAACTCAATGAGACCACATTGTTTCAAATTTTTTTAAATAATTAAGACACAAAACGACATTATTTTTCTTATCTTCCCTCTACACCAAGTCCAAAAAATACTCGTCCATTAAAATTTTCTATTGGTAAGTGAACGTTTGAACCTAAAACGATTTTCTTCATCCAAAAATCATACTTTTTAATACCAAATTATCCGCATTAATTCCTTCTTGGGGTTCAAATAGAGACAACCAATACTCTTCGTAATTGGTAGCATCATCATTGATCACAATTGTATTTCCAAGTAGCTCTTTGTAAAAATTTCCAATTGAAGCCAAAGTTGTATTTCCCACTGGAATAAATCTCTACCCCACATGATGTCCCAAGTCTACTTTCCATTATCCCAAAATCTGGCTTCTGCAACTTAACTATTTTTATTTGCAGCAATCATAAAGAGTAGTGGAAATTGCTCCTTAAGCGTTATATGCTCCATTGAGCCAAGAGTCCAGCCAGAAGAATGTTTTACGCTTTTATAGTTACTGTCTAGCTAAATAAGGATTATCAACGTGATTTAGGTTAGATTATGGAGATGGATTTATGGAATAAGGATGATTTCGGGTGAAGAAATCTGGTTTAGGTCAAAAACTTAATGTACGAATAAGGGCTAATATGGTTTAAAAGTTTTTGGAGCTAAAATATAGTGGAAATTACGGGGGACTAAAATATTTTTGGAGCTAATATGTTGAAATTTTTAAAAGTTTAAAATGATATCGTTTCCCTGATTTGACACAAAAAATTAGCATAGAATTACCACGTGTGCAGTTAACATGTGATGTAAGTGATTTTGTTAACGTTAACAAAGAGGGGATCACGAAGGGACTATATGAATCTATGTTTTAAAAGTTGAAGATAAAAATGATAATTTAAACTTATTATGTAATAAAGATGGTGTCTTTGGAAAACAAGAGGACCAAATGGGTGTAAAGTCTATGAAAAAAAAATATAAAAACCAATGGGCAGTAGCTTGTAGGAGGAGGGGGTAACCTCCTCTCCTTGTCTCTCAAGAACCACACGTTTTCACGTAAGGAACAAATGGTGCTAAAATTCCTCAAACCTAACTCACTCATCCTAATTCGTCATTGCTTTCCTTCCATTGTGTGTAACTGTGAAAGCATCAGGCAACAACAATGAGCAATTCATTTGGTGCAACGTCATCAAAACCAAGAGCAGTTTCTTCATAACGTGATTGAGGTAACCAGGGGCGGATCTTTTGACGGGTAGGTGTAGCGACAAAAAAAAATCAACCTTGCACCTTTGAGAGTGAGTTTTTGAATGTGCTTTTATTATCAAAAAATTGTTACATGATTCTCCACATTACTCATGAATACATAGTGTTTGTAAGTAATTTTTACTGATACTTTTTTCATACAATATTCTTATTTCATCAATTGATAAATTAATATTGTAGTATCATTACTTCATATTGGGATGGAGTAATAGATATTGTTAATATATTATAAATTTTTGTTATAGTATATATTGATTCAATCATAATTAAGATGAAGTTTTTATTGAAAATGTAGTGATTTATATTGAAAATGAAATAATTGAAATTTTTACAACTGATTCAATTATGGATAAGTTTAAGTATTTAAAAGTACGAAAAGTGGCGTCTTAAATGAATGCATATATTTTTAACATCTTTAATTGTTAATTGATGTTATTTAGAATTAAGAGCAAATATTTATTTTAGTCTCTCATATTTTTTTAACCTTACCAGTTTAATCCTTCAAAAATTGAAAACCCAAAATAATCTTCATACTAATAATACTAGTAAGGTTGAAAAACACAATGGACCAAAATGAATATTTATCCTAAAACTAATATATTATTTTGAAACGTTGAAACAATTATATATATATAATATATTTTATTGTTAATCAAATAATTTTAATTATAAATTATAATTAAAT
>NW_017728432.1:0-2163 GCF_001865875.1 Lupinus angustifolius
AATGCATTAATGACAAAACCTCAAGAGTTGTGATACATTACCAAATGAACCTAGTCCAGAAATTTAGCCTTCCATGGCAATAGAAGAACAAACCAAAAATGAAAAATGAAGAAGGAGTGAAACCCTAGCAGAGCAAAAGAGGGAAAAAAGAAAATGTATTTATGTTTCAAAGTGAGGAAAAAGTAAAGTGTGTGTGTTTGGAGTGGGGAATCCAAATTTAACCCCTCCAACACACATAAAACCGAATCGGGCCTAAACAATGAGCTCAAAGCTAAATTACAACAAAAACAACTTCTAAAATAAAAATGCAATCTTCACTTCAACATATATCCTCGACTTCCATAATAACCCAAAATGCCATTAGTGCCAAATGTGATCTGAAAATGATAATAGATTTAATCAGACCAAATAATCCCAAATTAACTCATTTTAGGAATATTAGTCCAATAAAGTCTAAAACACTAAACCATGTGAAACAAAGTCAATTAGGCACCAAGAATCAACAATCATGCCAAATTAAGGTTATGAATAGTGTGTAATATATTTCTCATCAATTAGCCAAAAACCCCTATACATCTGGTATGTCGACATGGTGTGGATGGTGGAGCAAGGATTCCAATTCCCGCAGAACTAGAGGCACAAGGGATTGTGCGTTTTCGGGAATTAAAAGGTAATATCTATCCCTCTTTGGTTCGGGAATTTTATGCGAATTTTCAGTATAAAGATGGTGGGTATAGGAGTATGGTGAAAGGAAAGCTAATTTTGATGAATGATATATTTTTTATGGATGTAGGAGGACTATCGTGTGATGGTAGTACCCTTGGTGACTTTAATGACGACAAATGGAGTAATTATGACTCTACTGAGGTGTATAAGTCATGCTTAAGGGGACCTCATTACTTTGTGAGAGGTGAGCTCACAAAAGTTGGTTCATTAACATAGAAAATAGGCTCTTACATTACCTGATAGCTAACATATTAGTTCAGCGCAACACTAATCACACGCAACCTACTATAAATGATCTGAAGCTTATGTTTGCTGCGAAAGAATGAATACTGATTAGCAGGCCCGATGAGATTCTTAAAGTGATGTATGGTATTGCATCATCTTCTTCTAGATTCTTGGCTTATGGAATATTTATCTCATCTGTCATTGATCATTTGGAGATTGACACATATGGTCCACAAGAACATCATTCACAAGATGAGTATTTAAAAATATGGAGGTGAATGGATGAATCAAGAGGATTATAGGACCATTGTTGATTTAGAAATGTCTGAAGAAGAAGGTGGTGAGCATGGTGAGCAAAACCAGGGACATCAAAATGTCGAGACATTTGATTTGCCTCAAGGATCTTCAGTTTGTTTGGCTCATCCGGATGCCATGGAACAACGCCTTAATAAGCGTATTGACTCGAGTAACCAAGAAGTTGTATCTAGGATACAATCTATGGAGGATAGGCTTATGGCAGAGTTTCGTAGACAAGATGAAGAAAATTAGAGTCATTTCGAGCAGCTTTCTTTTATGTTCATCAGATGTACATAATTGACATAAACCAAGTGGTAATATACAAAAACAAGTGCATGAAACCACTAATAATCAAACGGTATAAGCATTCCGCCAATAGCATGTAGCCTGCACTGTTTTCTGCCATATCAGTTGTTTTAATCGATTAATAGCAGGTCATAATCGATTAACCAATATATAAAATGCAAGTCTGGGCAAAATTGAATAAGATATAACCGATTATGTAAATATGTTAATCGATTAACTCCAGTAAAAATTGAATTGTTTGTTCTTTCTTTTGGCAATATACTTTCATATATGACTTTACTTTTTGATCATGCCAAAAGGAGGAGAAAGGTTGTTGTTTATATTTTGTAGGACTTACAAGAGAAGATAAGTTAAGGCTTCCGCAACGAAAAAGAATAAATTACCCAATGCTCAAATTGAGGGGGAGCAAGAGGGAGAAATGTGCATCAAATTACAAGCACAAGGAAAACAAGTTGATTGTCATCAAGCAAATCCAACAAATAATTGTTAGATCCAACAAGTTGTTAACAAATGTCAACAAGTGTTTTTCGTCATCAAAAAGGGGGAGATTGAGGATGTAAGCATGCATGAATGCGAGATTGAAGATGTAAGCATGCATGAATGCGAGAT
>NW_017728433.1:0-1351 GCF_001865875.1 Lupinus angustifolius
GTTATGGTTGAGTTGACCTTAGAAATTATGAATTGAAAAAAAAAACAGAGACGATGATGAAGTTTCTTGTTTCATTTCATTTAAGTAGAATTCATTAAAATTTTGGGTTGATTTGCAAAATGGACCGCGTTCAACTATTAGGAGTTTCATTGTTATTAGGGCATTCAAAGAGTACAAAACCACAAGTAAGGGATTGAAGATCACCTGTGTCAACTTGGTGTTCTTAAACCTGTCATGCCCACTTATAATGTTATTTTTTTATTTGTTGACAAACACTGATTGATGCGAGATAGAAATGCATAAAGTTTAAGGGACAAAGAATCTCATTCCCAAGTAAGGCATCACATCTTGAACCAAAATTGAAGTAGTTCCAATGACATTAATTTTTCACTTATAAATTCTCTCATTCATCTTCTTAAATCTAATGTGTAACTTCACACTTAGATATAGGAAGTCTTCCGATACTTTTAGTTTTGATTGCTTCAAGTTGTCAATGCAAAAATTTCATGTGACTCTCAGTGAAGGATTTATATTTTTTTATAAGAGTTGTGGATTCTATTAGGTGGACAAAGTATGCATATCCAAGTTTGTAAGATATTGTATCTCTATCTATCTATTAAGTTAGCGTTTTAAAGGGATTTCCATGGCTTATTGTAATTGAGATTACAATATTATTTTGGTTTTGAGAGTTTTATCATAACTTAAATTATAATTGCATTATATTAATCATTTTTTGCTTTATTTTTTTTACAATTATAGTAAAAGTAATATGACCTGAATCGCAATTTAAAATACCAATTTAAGTTGTTGTATAATAAATACAATTTTAGATGATTGTAATTTTCTCAACACTTACCATGGATGGGATCCTCTGTCCTAAGATCCATGTCTCACTCACAGCCCATCCAATAAGAACTTGTCACATCCTTTAAAAATGTACATGTTAAATTTTCCTCAATAAACAAAATGCTAACTCCGTTAACATTTTACTACTTTTTATTCTTTCATTCTTTTAACCGCTAAGGATACTGAACTTTCTCAAACCCTCTTTCATAGACTTCGTCTCCTCTAACATCACCCAGTTCCGGACGGCAACCATGTCATTGGAACCATTGATATGGACTCGGGTGGGAGAGAAAAAGAACGACATCTGGAGGTTATCTTGAAGTGACCTTGGGCTAGGGAAGGCTGAGACACCAACATTGTGTTGGAACCGAGTGAGAGGATTAAGATCTAGAGGAGTCCGTGGCAGTAGATGAACAAGGTCAAATGTTGCATTGTTGAAGTTGTTGGCTGAGATTATGGAGAAACAAGACACATGCTCTCTTTGAGCGGTGGTGGTGTTGTCATA
>NW_017728433.1:1451-1791 GCF_001865875.1 Lupinus angustifolius
AATACTCCACACGATCCTCTATGGCTACAAGCGGAATTAAGCTCGGTTAGGCTATTCTTCTCCTAAGACACTACATCAGACTCTCAAGACCTTCATCTTTTCTAGTTCTCAACTTTTAGCACTACTTATACTTCATGTCTCTTAAACAAAAGTCACAAATTACCATTTCACGGGTCATCCATAAAAATTACTACTCCATTTGAATTAATTTTTTCTAATGTGTGAGACCCTTTCCAATAACTTCTGTCAATGGATATCACTACTATCTTATTGTTGTTGATCACTTCACCTTTTATACTTGGTTATATCTATTAAAAAAACAGAAGTTGTCACAAATTTT
>NW_017728433.1:1891-2162 GCF_001865875.1 Lupinus angustifolius
ACTTCATCTCTCCACCATACACCCCCGAGCACATTGGCATAGCTCAAGGCAATCACATACCCAATATTACTGCTTTGCCTTTCAAACATTTATATATCCCATTAACAGAATGTCTACACCCATCTTGGTATCCAAACACCTTTTTATCACCTACACAATAAACCTTCATCTTATAAAAATTTAAAGGTTTTTGGGTGTCTCTATTATCCCTAGTTACGTCCATATGCCACAAACAATTATTCCCATGTAGTACATCATACGTCTTCTTGAG
>NW_017728434.1:0-279 GCF_001865875.1 Lupinus angustifolius
CCATATTATTACAACACTACATATGTGTATTATCAAAAAGTAAAACTAAATATAAACATGAAAAACATATTTTTAATTAAGAATCCATATATTTAATATTTTCATGATGCATGATGCACAAAATTTATTATAAAATATTACTTTATAATATAAGCATTTATATCTTTAAATTTTTTTATAACACCAGATCAATAATCTTTAATTTTTAAATTACTAAAACCTTTATCCCCTTCTTGATCATCAGGATTGAAATTTTTTCACTCAACTCACATTCATAAC
>NW_017728434.1:379-2156 GCF_001865875.1 Lupinus angustifolius
ATTCCATAATTTATTTTCCTTATCATCCAAACTTCTGACATTTTTTATTATTTATATAATAAAAATTAAAAATATAAAATGTGTGTCCGAAAAATATCCAAATCAACTTATGATATTGGCTAAATATCATAGTCGATATAAACTTGACATTAGAATCAACCCTAAGATTTAGCTCAATTACTTTCTCATCTCCTTATGTTTAAAATATTACATTGATCTCTCTTTAAGGTTCAATGTCATTACACTTAAATTAAATCCATAGAGAGTACTCAAGTGTACAATAAAATAGTGATACATGCATGTGTGAGAAAGGTTACCATGGATGTAGTAGGAAAATATTACTAATATCATATTGATTATTAAGCTAGTTAGACTATTTGTATAGTAGGAAAATAGTTTAAGTGATAATTTACTAATTAAATATAGGTGTATATTATATATTATTAACATTAAAACTAATAAATAAGGTAATAAATATTTATTTACACCATATTTTAAAGGTGCAATCAAATATAGTGAAGTTACCAACAAGTGTTGGTTCAAGTGGTACATGTTTGATTCCCCTTAAGCAAGATCTCGGGTTCGAGTCTTGTGCATGGAAAAATATTCGTTGGAAGAGTTAGCCCCACATACATGTGGATGTTCCCGGCTCGGACAAGATTGCCTCCAATACTAGGATACATGTGGGAAACCAAAAAAATATAATTAAATTATGTTTGACCCTCCATAACAAAATTTAAAAACAAAACATAAATCAGCAAACATTTTCACAGACCAGCTCCCTTTCACTTGTTCGCATGGTTATAAGTGTGGATTAGGGGTGGTCAGGATTCAACCCTACCCGCTCACCCGACACGGTTCAATCATGATTGGGTCTGAATATGGTCGGGTTTCATCGAGTCTAGGGCTGAGTTCGAGTTCAAATATTAGATTCGGTCAATATTTAGGACCGAGTAGAGACCAAACATGATCAATCTCACTCGTCTTGTCCATGGTCACTCACTCATCATATATGTATGTGTCTCTATTCAAATGTAATATGTACAAAATAATGACACTTTTTTTGTCGAAAACATATCTGATTCTCTAATTTTTTCATCATATATACATGATTAATAATATATATATACATATTATATACAAATATCATTTTATATGTCAATTTACATATTAATAATAATAAATAATATTAAGAATATTTTATCTAAAATGAGTATGCATTATATTTAATTAGGTCTACAATTGGGTTCAGGTTTAAATAGTGATTTAGGCGATATTTAGGGTCGGGTTAGCTTCAAGTTTAGAGCTTGATCTAGGTTCAAAAAATAATCTGACTAATATTTAAGGCTGTGTAAGAAAAAATTCTTAATTCATCTCAATCCGGCCCATACTTCCTCCTAGTCTGGATGACCGATATAATTGTTATAAGGTAGTTTTTATAACTATGCTGAGGGGTGTGATTGTAATTTTCTTGGGTACATTGGTTTTTTTTTTGTGCATTGGGTGTGATTCTAATTTTATTTTGGGTACATTGTTTTTTTTTTTTGTGCATTGGGTGTGATTGTAATTTGGTAAAACATTTGATGCCAAAAATTGATTTTGACTTTGTGGAATGAACAAAAAGATTGTAAGCATTGTGCACTCTTTCCTGCATCAAGTTTATTTCTTCAAAAACTCACACTCATATTACTTTCAATTCTTCTCCGCCAGCTACAGATCAAACCCACTTTCTCTTCAATGCTCCATTACAACTCCATTTAGGTTCGTATTCTGTTTG
>NW_017728435.1:0-1727 GCF_001865875.1 Lupinus angustifolius
TTTGATGATGACAAACACTTCATCAAAATTCTTCATTTGTTGATGGATAAGCTTGATGATGAATTTGCAGAATGGATGTTAAAGGTTGTTTTTTGAAGAACAAAGTTAAAGCACATTGCTTCCTTGTAGGTAAGCAAAAGTATGTACAAAAGCTTGATAAAAACAACCTGCAAAATGTATGTAACACAACAAGCCACCTTTCTCCCCCTTTTGACATTATCAAAACGATAAACGTATTCAATTCTAGTCAAAAGTTAGGAGAGTTATTATGCTTATTATAGAATGTAATTAATCAATTAAATTGGGTAGGTGACTAATTAACCAGCTGTAAGAAGCTTGAACACATTCACAGTTTTACATCATTTAATCGATTAAGTGAAGGCATAAGTCAATTAAATGCACAGCAAAATACAAGTATGAACGAAATAATTCGAAATCAATTTAACACAAAATGTTAATTTGTAGAACACTAGTTCAGCAGTAGATATAGAGTTATTTCAATCCAAATAAAACCAGCAATGCAATACAAAAGATAAGATCTCAAGAGGAAATAAGGATCAACAAGGTCCATTAGCTAGGAAGACTAAACTAAGGCTCTAAGGTTTCCTATCTAAGGATGAGATGGAGGATTCTGGTTGTCAGGAATCGACGGGCTACAACCACCCTTGATGAAGACACTCAGCTTGTTGAACTCGGCACACATTCTTCTAGTCTGAGAATCAGTAGTGGTCTGAATATAGTTCCGCAAGGATTGGTAATGATTATCGATGTATGCATTCTGACGCTCCTCAAAATGCTCCAAATCCGTATGATATGAATCCTTAAGAGACTGAAAGTGAAGGTCCATCCTATTATTGAGACTTTGTTTCATAACATCCATATAAGCTTGTCCAAAAGCAGGTTCCTATGATGCAGGTCTTGAATTCTCCCCCCTGAGTTGCAGCAAATGGCTCTTGGTTAATGTCTTGATCATCTTCATTGGAAGGATCAAGGTTCGCATTATTGAAGTCCTCTTGATATTGCCAAGTGTTGCCATACTTGTAGATGCCCATCTTGTGAATTAAACTCTCACCAATCAAGTGATCCTTGTATGAGTAGTCCATCACTATAGTATCTGAAACATCCATATGTAGATAGTCAATAACTCGGGATAAGAAGATACAATAAGGAAGTAGTCTTGATTGAGAGGTGGAGACGCTATACATGACCTACAAAATCTCGTCAGGCCAATTTATGATGATGTTCTCCTTCACAGCAAACATAAACCGGAGTACGAGATGAGGGAGACGGTTTATGAGTGGAAATGTAGTGGGGTGATATTGTTTAGGGCTAGGATGAAGCTTAGGATGATGTTGGACTTGTTCCTCTGAGATTTGAGAGAAAAGGGGTTGAATGGGGTTTTGAAAAATGTCGAGAAACGCTTCTGTTTCTGATATACTGATGTCGTTAATCGATTAACAACATCTCTTAATCAATTAACCGAGTTAAAAATGCCAGTTTTAAAATTTTTGGCCCAGGTAATTGATTAACTGATTTACTTAATCGATTAAATGCATCAGTTACAGCGTTTTGGATGTTTTAAAAACACGCATGGATTTCAAACATAATTGGCTAATTGATTTTAAGTTATCACATATATTTAAAGCTTTTAAGCACGGAATCATGGATTATACTGGGAATCATAAGCATTCCATCATTATTTACAAAGCATTCAAAGGGATCATGCA
>NW_017728435.1:1827-2151 GCF_001865875.1 Lupinus angustifolius
CTCGTGTTATCACACTTAATAGGGATCTTTTCTAATATGAGCCCAAGGTCCTTAAGTTGCTGCTTCATCCAAAGGACTTGAGCGCAACACATGCTAGCGGCAATGTATTTCGCTTCAGCGGTGGACAAAGCAACGCTCGCTTGCTTTTTCTTGTGCCATGCAACTAGGGAGCTTCCTAATAGGGGACAACTCCCACTAGTGCTTTTACGATCCAACTTATACCCAGCGAATTCAGAATCGGAGTAGCCTACCAAGGATAGGGAGGCATCCCTAGGATGTCATAATCCCATATTAATAGTTCCTTTTAGATATCTCATGATACGT
>NW_017728436.1:0-342 GCF_001865875.1 Lupinus angustifolius
AGGATGAGGATAGGAGGGGGATGAGAATGAGGATAGGATGAAGAGTAGACGGAGTAGGAGGTGGATGAGGATGAGGACGAGAATGAGAATGAGGATAGGATGAGGATGAGGATAGGATGAGGACGAGAAGGAGGATGAGGATAAGGTTAGGATGAGGAAGAGGAAGAGGATGAGGATCGGATGTGGATGTGGATGAGGATGTGGATGAGGATAGGATGAGGATGAGGATGAAGATAGTATGTGGATGAGGACGAGGATGAGGATGGATAGGATGAGGTTGAGGATGAGGATGAGGAAGAGGATAGGTTGAGGATGAGGATGAGGATGAGGATAGGATGAGGA
>NW_017728436.1:442-866 GCF_001865875.1 Lupinus angustifolius
GAGGACGAGGATGAGGATAGGATGAGGATGAGAATATGGAAGAGGATGAGGATAGGATGGGGATTACCAAGAGGATGAGGGCGATGATGAGGATAGGAGGAGGACGAGAATGAGGATGAGGATGAGGATGTGGAAGAGGATTAGGATGAGGATGAGGATAAGATCGGGATGAGGATGAGGCTGAGGAAGAGGATAGGATAATGATGAGGATAGGAGTAGAAGGAGAATTAGGATAAGATGAGGAGGAGGATGAGGAGGAGGATAGGTTGACGACGAGGATGAAGATAGGATGAGAACGAGAATGGGGATGAGAATAGGATGTAGATGAGGATAGGATGGGGATGAGGATGAAGATTAGGAAGAGGATGAGGATGAGGAAGTGGATAGGATGAGGACGAGAATGAGAATGAGGATAGGATGAGGA
>NW_017728436.1:966-1801 GCF_001865875.1 Lupinus angustifolius
AATTTTCAAATCATTCTCAAATAAGTGACATAGAACTCCAATTGATGTATGCTTTAAAGTTTAACATCAAGATCAATTGGGCTCTAATGATAATGAGACAAATGTGGACTGTTAGAGGTACTCAAAGTCCTTTGCCATATGCAATCTTCATAACCAACATTCTTCAGCATTTCGGTGTTTCTACAAATGTTGAAACAAAGATGCCTCTAATTCTTCGAGAAAGCCAAATTGATGTGGAAGTAATCCACAAAATGGGTTTCACCCAAGACCCTCGAACCCGCATCTACAAACATAGAACTGACAAGCCGACTACTACTGCTGAACCATCTGAACCTGAAGCTCCTAACCCTTCTGAATCACAACCGTCTGAGTTTCATGCTCAATCGTCCTCATCTGCTGCCATGCCCTCGAACCAAATGATTATGGATGAGTTGGTTTCTCTCCGAGGCTACATCACTAACCGGATGGATGCTCTCGACTCTCACAATCAACAAATCCAATATGAATTTCATTGCCTCTTCTCTAGGATGGATAGCATGGATATTGATGAAGACAATTCGGAGCCTAAGTCTTAGAATATTTGTTGTTAGGATTTTTAGGTTGTATTATTTTCAAAACTTGGACAAATTTTTCTTCTTATTTGTTTTTAAGTTATTGCTGCATATTCCTGGACAAGATATTTTATGATGTTCTGTGCTTTAATGTTCCATTTATGGATATTTGATTGAACCATCGTATTTATGCATTGCAATACTTGCTTATCTATATCTTAATCCATAAATGAGTATATGCTATCATGTTGATATATCTTGATTATATAAAGTGTATGTATGCT
>NW_017728436.1:1901-2148 GCF_001865875.1 Lupinus angustifolius
TGCTTTTCTACTTTTTGGTGAAGTCAAAAGGGGGAGAAAAGTTGGAGTGTATTTTCTGTAAAATTATTTCAGGCACATTACTCCGAAAGAAATGAGGGGCATACAAGATAGGGGGAGCATACTCAAGTCAAAACTTCAACATATCTCAAAGTATGTTGCTCTCAATAAAATTACACTGTCAAGAAGATCTTGGTTTGTCATAATCAAAAAGGGGGACATTGTGAAGAAGATCTTTGCTCCTGACCTT
>NW_017728437.1:0-2148 GCF_001865875.1 Lupinus angustifolius
TAGTGGTAGCCGACCAACACATGGCTCCACGTGCAAAAATGAAATAAATTACAATAATGAGTCTTTCCTTACTAATTTCCTCTGCCAACAACTTAAGCATAGTCTAGGTACAATCTATTCTAGTAATGGAAAGTTTTGTGCCCATTAATTATTCTTCCTTATGTGAAAATTGACTTGAGGCTCCCTATATGGTAACTTCTTCGCCAAAATGACGCTTTCTTGACTGAGTGCACCCGACTTGCTCTGTGTAAGGAAGGAAGTGACGCCAAGCTTGTTATGGAAAGAATCTCGTTGGCCTTGATGATGATCACACGGCCTTGGCCATTATGGTAAGTTTTAATCGTGCCATATTTTGAATCCATCCTTGTTTTCCATGCCTAATTGATATGGAAAGAATCCATTTTTCCCCTTGTGATTATGATGATGACCACGTGGCCTTGGCTCACTTATGGCAAGTTTAAATTTTACCACATTTGAGCTTTACCCATGGTTTTCCATGCCTAGCTTAATTGGTATGGAAAGAAATCCTTCATAAAGTTATGATTGATTCCAATATGGTAAGTTTTAATCATAGCACACAGATCACTTATAAACAAGAATCCTTTAGGTTAGAATTTGAAATCCACCTAAATTTTGCATAACCTCTTCACATGACATTGAGTCCAATTTGGTATGTTTGAATTATACCACACGCCTCTTTCATGGAAAAGAATCCAAGATTGAATTTGAAATCCTCCCCCTTGTTTTGCACGCCCATCAACATATGGCAAAAATTTGCCACAACTCTTGATTGATCTTCACGGTCAAATATTCCAAGTCCACATTAAATTGTAAATGTTTAGATATGGTAACAAAGTTCCATGAAATAAGCTATCTACCTTATAATCTAAAAAAGAGAAATGAGAGCTAATATTTTTGTAACTTATTAATATAAATTTGTTTATCGAGTAACAATATGTAGTTGACTAGTATTATATGTATGCTCTCATCATTGACCTTTTATTCTACAAAAATAAAAAGGATAGAAATTGAAATGTTCAATTTTCTATTTACGATACTCAATATACTGCTTTTCAAGAATACTTATAACACTCATCATTGAGTAAGAATACTTCATTTGACTTTATAAAACCATGAAAGTTACCATTTCCCCTTCTTAATTTCCTTTTTTGTTTCAATTTCTACTATTTATTTGTAAAAAAAATGGGTCCAATAAAAGTAGATGTTTACACAAATAATTAAAACCTTATCAAGGCAAAAAATAAACACCAACCTTTCCCTATAAAACATCACCTACCATTCATCTCATATTCCACACTAGAGCAACTTAGTAACAATAGTAATCACAAAGTAATTATTCTCTTTTAGCATCTTTGTTAAATGGCTTCCAAGGCTGCACTTCTCATTTCGCTCAACATCCTGTTCTTCACTTTGGTTAGCTCCAATTATGCCCCAAGTCCATCACCCTCATAAGATAATTGCTCTGTGGACCTCTACTCGTTGCTTGCATGTGGTGCACCATTTTGGGGTCCATGTTGCTCACTCCTTGAAGGTCTTCAAGATATTGAAGCTGCTAAGTGCCTTTGCATTGCTTCTAACACTGAATTTGTTGGAGTTCCCCTCCGTATTCGTAAAGGCTTCATCACCGGTATATTGATCGGCTGTAGAAAGGATACCATAAAGAATTTTGTGTGTTCTTAAATAGGCATGCAATTTATACCCGTGTTTTAAATTGTGCTTGCATTATGATTACGTTGCATTTTCCATAATAAATAAATATCATTGGAAAATATAATTGATATAGTTATGATACCATTGTGGAGACATTCGAAACCACAATGTTGTGGATGCAATTGTGATTACAAAGCATAAATTAAAACACTACTTTATGTATTTGAAATTTCTATGAATAAAATTCTACATTAAAGAAGGGATTAACTATTACCACTCAATTTTATTTTAAATTTCCAATTTAGCTATGTGATCCCTCTACTTCTAATTCTCTTACAGCTTGTACCTTTAATGATCGGTGGAACACCTTGCCTATTTGTTTTATATTGATGTCAAATATCAACCTTGCAAAATTGTTTTATATAATGTCTATTGTCATCCTTGCAAATTTATTTTATATTGGTGTCAACTATCAAC
>NW_017728438.1:0-2143 GCF_001865875.1 Lupinus angustifolius
TAACACCCGAGTGTAGGGCGTGTGAAACTCAAGTGTACCAAGTGAGTGTGTGAGGAAGCACATAGACTCTCAAATAAATCCAGTCCCCAAAAGCTGCACAAGAAATAGGTAAGTATGTTCAAAATAATTAACTGACTCGGAATAAAAATAAATACGTAAATGAATAAATAAGTAAAGATGCAGACAAATGTTTGCGTAAACAAAGAAAGAAGAAGGGTATGAAACAAACATGCACAAAGTGGTATATGGCCTAACTCTCTTAAAAATAATGTCCCTAGTGGAGTCGTTAGTTGTCGCGCCCCAATTTTCAGTTACGCGACCTCTTTAGGAGTCACCACCACGTCTTTTGCGGTTAAAACATGGAAAACTCAATTTAAGCCCAAATTATGATAAAATGGTCTTTTATACCAGAGTTTTAGTTTAGGAGTCGATTACGAATTGGGGAATGTATTAACACCTCATCCGCCCGTAATTAAACGGTACCCTTATTAGTTGCATGAACTAAATACCCTTGATTTATTTAAATTAAATTGTTAAACAAAATATTTATTTTTTATTTTTGTGTCTGACAAGAGTTTATCCTACTCCTGCGTATCCCTAAGTGCAATAGGAAAATCAAGACTACGTAGTTCTGGTTAAAAAATTGGTAACTTGTTTGGATTAAAAAGTTAGAAATTGTTTTAATTTAATCGAAGGGAATTAATAGACGAAAAGTTAACATTGACTGCTTATCCTCTTCCCACTTCGATCAATAGCAGAAGCAGTACAAGTGACTGCAACCAGTTCTCGGCTCAAAGATACAATACGAGTTGTAACCTCGCTATTGAATCCAAAAATAATTAAAACGTTTATTATTACTATTTTTTAACATAAACCTCCAAAATTTGTTTGAGTTTAACTGAAGTGGAATTAATAGACAAAGAGTCAATATTGATTGTTTACTCTCTTCCCACTTTAATAGATAGTAGAAGCAGTACAAATGACTGCGACCGGTTCTTGACTCGAAGGAGGAGAAAGATGCAATACGAGTTGTAACCTCGTTATTGAATGCAAAAATAATTAAAATGTTTATTATTACTATTTTTAACATAAAACTTAGAAATTTGTTTGAGTTTAATTGAAGTGGAATTAATAGACGAAGAATCAACATTGATTGCTTACCCTCTTCCCACTTTAATAGTTAGCAGAAGCAGTATAAATGACCGTGACCAGTTCTTGACTCGAAGCGAGGAAAAAGACACTATTCAAGTTGTAACCTTGCAAATGAATTTCAAAAATAATAATTGTATTGATTTGAACAGATCAATAATATATGATTGTTTCAATTTAATGGAATTAATAGTGAAGATATGGTGTTTGTCGTAGACCTTCTTATCACATTAAGCAAGAAGTTTAGAGACGACTCAAACTACAATAATACTATAGAAATTTCATAAACAAATTGTTTGATAAGAAAATATTCAAATATGTTGATCTTCTATTAATGTTAACAATAGAGAAAGTTAACGTCTATCTTATAGTCAAAACAGTAGACACATTACAATAGCAAAGTTTGTAGTTGTTTTAATTTTGTTTTTTTAACTAAATAAAATAAAGAAAAAGTAATGTAATTAATATTAAATTAAATATTCATGAGAGAGGAACAAACTTTTACCTCCAATCCTAGAATTCACGTGATAAGTGGGAGAGAGAGAAAAAAAATACCAACCCCCCATAAGAGCTTCTTCATTTCCATATTGCAAGTTTTATGCCATACTTGGTTATTGTATGCTTCAAGGGTCTTCTTTCTTTTGCATGTCCATTCAGGCTGGACAATGACCAAGTCTGTTTGCTTGTAACATTCGGTTGAAGTCCATCTTAATAATCATCTTCTGCCCCCTCTGTCATAGTGGCCACTAACAACACTAATGAAGTAGAACAAGCCTAGCCTCTCAAATTTGAAAATAGTGTCACCATTGTTAGAGAAGAAGTGAGGATGTGAGGATCTGCATTTTTCATACTCTTTTTCTGTCACCCCCATAACTGAGTCTTTCTTGTACTTGAAAAAAATAGTGTCACCAAATTTAAATATGTTTTGGGATGCCCACTGGTTATACATTTGATGATAGTCCTTTGAGTTAGGGACAACCCAACCATCTTTGCC
>NW_017728439.1:0-2134 GCF_001865875.1 Lupinus angustifolius
GATAAAGACTTCTCAATATTATTTATTATTATGAATATGTAATTTAACATATAAAATTATATATATGTATATATGTGTATATCATTAATCATGTATGTATGATAAAAACTAAATAATCAATGATACATTCAACCAAATGATACACATTTGAATAGAAACACATACAAACATGATGAGTGAATGACCATGGAACAAGACGGATCAGGTCATACTTGGTCCCTACCCGACTCTAAATATTGACCGAATCTATTTTTTGAACTCAACCCTGACCCTAGCCTCGACCCTATTCGGGCCCAATCGTGATCGAGCCGTGCCGGGTGAGCGGGTAGGGTCGGTCCGACTCACCCCTAATTTTAACTATTGAGTCGGCGAATTTACATGAAAATATTGGTAGAATTCTAAGGGTCAAAGTTTTAGAGAATGATTTTGTTTGTTGTGATATGGTCTATTAGGACTATGAGAAATAACCTTATCTTTTCTAACAAGGACGTGAGTCATATTTGTATTATGAATTTGATACAAGCTAGAACAGAATAGGTTTATTGCTAGAATATACTTAATTCTTTTTATTTTTGCTAATTGGTGTATTGATCTACTTATTGAATAAACATGTACTCTAAAAAGATTTCCTATTGATCTTGCTTGTATTGGTATACATTTCGCTTATGAAAAAAATCAAGTTTGGTACTTGCTCTTGAAGGAGGGCATGGTTGGATTGATCAGTGAGATGTTGGGATGAGAGAATAGAAGATAGAGCTTATTTTTGTGATAGAAGTGTCTTCTTACAAGGATCTCTAGTTCTCAATTAGGTATAAATGAAAAATAAATTCACATAACCACTCTAGTATTTTACATGAAGCCTATATGTTTTTTTCTCCTATGATATGATTCACCCAAATTCTATAATTGCCTTTTTGAGGGCATGTCCAAGGATTAGAGAATTAGGTGATTTTTATTAGGATGTTGATATGCTTTGTTATTGGTTTTTTATTTGGAGTGGAAAATGAAAGTTTTTTTTCTTTTAAGTGGCAAAAATGAAAGTCCTCTCAAAATTTATGTGACCCTTTACTACCTTGGAATAAGAAGACATGAAAGATTATGAAGCCTTTTACTTCACTTCTCCAACTTCACTTCTCCATATTTCCTTCCATTTTTTCACGTAATATCTTTCTCTCTATATGAATTTTTATTTTCTTGATCTTTCCAAAAACCTATATTTCTTTTGAGTTATATTTTAAAAAATAAAGGGAAATAAACTTTCAATGATACACTTATCCTTCTACATTAATGAAGAGTATTCTTACACATTTATTTTTCACTCTAGTTGGTCTTTTCATTTCTTTACTTTTTTCCTTGACTCTTCTCTTTCTGTAGGGTTGAAAACAGGTCAGACCATCTATCACGGACCTATTACCTAGCTTTAACAGGCTAGGTTAGACCATACATTTTTTGTAAAAAGATCAGACTCATACGTTTTGAAAAACCTATTTAGTTTAACAGACCAGACTTTAGGTCATCCAAAAAACCTATTAAGCCTAATAGCCGACCTATTTAGTTATATTATATGTAATAATGTTCATATTATACAATTTTAATATAAGTAACATTATTATATATGTAATTTTAATATAAAAATGTATGTAAAAATATAATTTAATTATAATGATCTAGTTAAAAGTATATATATTAACCTATTTAAGTATAGACATGATGACATATTTCAAAATAATATAATATAGTAGGCTTTTAAACAGGCTAACAGATCATGCCAGACTTTTAAACAGGTCAAGTGTAGACTTTATTTAAACATGCTAACAGATCTTGCCAGATTTTTAAACAGGTCAAGCGTAGACTTTATTTAAACAGGCTAACAGACAACAGACTAGGCCCAAGTTTCTACATACTATATAGATTTGGCCTGTTTAAGGCAAAGTCTGACTTGTTTCCAACTTATCTCTCTAGATCCTTCACCTCATAGCCCTAGGGATGGCAACAGGGCCGAACGAACACATGTAGTGCTTTTATGTACCCACACCCGCATTATTTACAGGTACCCGCACGAATAGTGGGTATTTGCGGTGTCGCGGCTCGATTTTTGGCTGCACGACTTTGTTTAGAGTCGCCACTACATTTT
>NW_017728440.1:0-2132 GCF_001865875.1 Lupinus angustifolius
TAAAATTCTTTTAAGGCATAGAAATGAGAGGCATCTAACAAATACATATATAATATTTTTCATTAAGTGTAAAATTATTACGAGCTCAAATGAAAACTTATTATTATAAGCAGTATCAACATCTACACATGTAAGAGAACTTTCATTATGCATAATTTTTAGAATGATCACACAAGTTATAGTGTATTTATTTATTAAGGTACAAATTAAAGAAATATGCGAGCTTCAACTAGTATCTCGTAAATACATCATTTAAGTGTAGGTAAAAGAAATATATCTCCTATTCTAAAAAATGTATCACTTTATGTATCAATTTTTATAATTTAAAATTTTAATAATTAGATAATTAACAAGTGACACATAGACTAAACATCTTTTGGGACAACAATATACTATAATAAATAAGAAGGTAAAAGAAAATGTATATTAATAAAATTTGTAAAAATTCCAGGGGCAGCTGCCCCACTAAAGCTCCACCACTGTCAGCCATGCATGAAATAATTTATTTTAGTGTGTAACCTACCAAAGGAGATTTGCCCAGTTATTCTCATGCAATTCTGGTTCTATAAGATGTTGAGGAACATTAATAATAATAGTTGAAAGTTGAAGCTGATTACATTCAATAGTCATCTCCAATCTAGAGCATTTATTTTTTATAAGCGGCTTATATATTGTTTATCCCCTTTATATTTACCCCCGTTAATGTTCATGTTTAATTATACTTTTTTTTTATTTCTTTTCGCAGGTGGGGGAAATGTGGAGTTTGTAATGAGTAAAGTATTGTTTTAATCAGATTTGGTAATTACTCTTCAATTGGCTTGGGTTTATGGTTGTACTTCTACATATACAATCAGTCACTTTCACATTCATATGAGCCTAATCCACTTCAACCAATGCATTCATTGATTAGATAGAAATGACACAATATTTAATTCTTATGAATGATTAATCACTAATCCATTGTAGGGGTGTTCACAATGCCATCTAAAGTCTAAACATGAAAATTACATATGGTTTGATTTAAATTTTTTTGGTACCAAGAATATCCTTTCACCTTTTTGGATAAGGAAGTAATTCCTCCTGGGTTCGTGCACTACAAAATAAGGAATACAGGCACAATCGTTTTGCCACATTAGTGGAAACCGTGGCAAACTTAAAATTTAGGCCCAAAATTGTGAAATGTATATGAGCCCAAATTGGTATTATACAATACAGTAAATGCCTTATACCTCTTCTTCCCTCCTCCAAAATATTTCATCTCTTTTCCATCAAACCTTCTTCCATGAAAGCTTCTTCTATCACCGCTCAAAGCTTCTTCCATCACATGCATTTGCAGTTTCTTCACATGTATATTAACATGCATTTTTTCAATTTTATAATTTTGTTTAAATTTTAGGAAATATGATTCTGTCAATCCGAATCCCTATGTTCGAGTGAGCACTTTCCTCTCGTTGTTACAATCTTCACAGCGACGTCATCGATGTTGGCATAATTTCCTCCTCCGATGAATCTAATCAAAGAAGCACACGCTCTTATTTTGTCGTATCACCAACAAGGTTTCCAATTACGTCTCCAAAATCAGCGGTTCTAGTTACAACTGCTCTTGTGCTATCATCATATTCTCCATTCTTCTCTTATCGTTGGCTTTGTCGTTTCTCTTCATCTCTCGTGGATTTTTTTTGTCTTTCCTCTTTTGGTCTTGTCTCTCGTGCTCAGTTTTTTGGATTTGATGGACTTGAATACGATTTTGGAGCACGCGATATGTCGTGTTGTAAGTTTTTTTTAAATGCATGCATTATATTTAATCTGATCTATTTTTTCTCATTCTCACCATTTTTAGGGTTTTTAATTAATCGGACCAAGATAGAAATGCTAGATTTGGGTTTGGAGCTTTGTTTGTTTTTGGAAAATCATTTGGTTTGAATGTTATTAATGAAGAAAGGAAACCACTTTTTAGTTGTTGGGGGCCAGATGCTGAATGCAATCATAATAGAGCATTTCGTCTTGAGACTCTTTATCACTGGAAGTTTGTAAGTGCAATGATCTTATCCTTTCTTTTGATTTTAGAGTTTAGACATAACAAATTTGACTTCCTTTTTTGAAGTTCTTGTTGTGTTTTACACTGTTTTAAG
>NW_017728441.1:0-377 GCF_001865875.1 Lupinus angustifolius
AGAAATATTTTGTGTATACTGTTTTGTATTAACTCACATATGCATTTTTGTGCTTGGTACAACTTTGTTTTTTTTATTTTGTTTTGCACTTGGGGTTAGTCTCTTGGTGTCTTACCACCATTGAGATAGAGTGATTCTTCACCAAGACTAGAAGATCTTGAAGTGAGAACGTGGATCTTGGCTAGGGCTGGATCGCAAGAAAGGTTTTCTCAAGCGATAGGGATAGTCAATCCAAGGATTAGATGTTCTAGGAATTCAAGAAAGAAGCATCTTGAGTCTTGTAAATTGAATTGGTGTATGTAATTATACTAAGTGTTCAATATAGTGGAAGAAAATCTCCCAAGATCATAAGGGGAGGCCTGGATGTAGTTTGCAGT
>NW_017728441.1:477-1211 GCF_001865875.1 Lupinus angustifolius
TGTTTTTTATGTGAATTTCACTCGAAAATATACTAAACTTGTCATTTTCATATAGATATGTGTGTCTCAATTTGTATTATTCTTCAATAAGTGATATAAATAAATGATAGATAATATACTGATAATGTGTAAATCTTTATACTCATAGTGTATAAATAATACACTCGAAATTTAAATTATATAATTATCAAATTGCCTTTAACATACAGGAACTAGCTTTTATAAAGCTCATCGATACAGTTTTTTTCAAAATCAGGAGCCTGACCGTTCCAAAGTGAACTGATATTTAAATAAAATGTTGATAACTCTGTTCTGAATCTAATCTTGTAACTGATAATTCAAAGAGCATTCATATTATCTATTTGTGAAAAATGTTATTACTTATAAGTTAACACTTTCTTATTAATTTTAATGTGAGTTTCTCTCGAACATATAATAAACATGTCATTTTGATATAAATATGAGTGTTTTTATTTGTATTACTCTTCAAAGAGTAATAAAAAGCAATGATTGTTGGTGTGCCGACTATGTATAAATCTTTATACTAAAAATGTATAAATAATACACTCCAAATTTAAATTATATAATTGTCAAATTGACTTTAACATAGAGGGAAACTAAATGCAATATTTATTTTATGAAGAAAATATCATTATTTGTCATAATTGTAGTTGAATATGTACAAGTAAGTTTTCATATAAGAATACGTCATTTCTAATCATTTTCAACTAATA
>NW_017728441.1:1311-1708 GCF_001865875.1 Lupinus angustifolius
ACCTTTGGCAGAAGTCAGGAAGGTTTTCATATTCAATGGAAATAAAGAAAGAAAATCCTTCCCTCTCCACAAGGATCTGATAAGGAAGCTCAACCTTAAGGTTAAGTTCCACCATAACTTTAGCAAAGTGATCAAAGGATCTAGTATGGGTGGCTTCATCCATGGAAATTGGAGTTCCTATACCTCTTGATATGGAGAAAATAATGTGAGGGCTCCAATACTCCTAAGGACGGTTATAGATCTTGATCCAGCACTGAGTGTGAGGTTGCTTCAACAAGTTTGGGTTAAAATCTGGATACCAAAGGAAGAGTCGAAAGAAACCAGGCTTGAGGTTCCAAGAGCCAACCGAGCAGATACTTCTCATGTCTTCCAAAGAAGAGAAAGAGAACTCATAAAA
>NW_017728441.1:1808-2131 GCF_001865875.1 Lupinus angustifolius
TTTTGCTGAGATTGTGACGTGTCATGGAATGACATAGTGAAACCTTTTTTTTTATTATAAGATTAGAGAGATGTAATAATTTATAGAAGCGACCTAATTGTAATATAAGCTTAACATTGAACGTTGGTGCATACAAAGAGAAATAATGTTGGATTTTGTTTTAAGGATACTTATTCTAATTGTTTCATTTAATTAATTTATCATGATTTAGAAATAAGTTTATCATATAAATAAATAATATATGTCAATGACTCAACCCTCTTGGCCAACAACCTTGAAAGGTAATGCATTGGCCAAAAATTAGCCAACTCAATGGGTCAATT
>NW_017728442.1:0-2127 GCF_001865875.1 Lupinus angustifolius
TCAACAAAAGATGTTCTAGGAACAAGGTTGGTGAGTAGATCAAGGAGAAAAGTTGTTGAGAAATGTTATTAAATGAGCTTCCGTATTATGCTACCTACCAAGAATACTTCTCTAAGTAATTAAGAGGGAGAAGATAAAGGGAAGAACAATGAAAGGGGAAGCTACGCACTTTGAATGTCAAATATACAACATTGATCATATCATCAAGCTTTTCATCAAACAAGTGGTAATCTTGTCCTATCACCAAAGGGTAAGTAAGGTAAGTCTATTAACAAGGTTACAAAATTAATTCTTGATATTAAGTACACTAGAACTAAGAAGTATATGTTATTGTTATACTCAATTCATAACATGTGATATCATAATATTTTGTAACTATGTTGAACCTTGCTAATTATGTTAAATGGAATTTGTTTTTGCATGAATCTTGAACATATCCTAATTGTGTATTATAATTGAATGATTGAAATATACTTTAAAATGAAAATACCCAACAAGTGCTAACAAGTGGTACTAACAAGTGGCATACATATATGTTTAATCATTCCATGCCTAAACTGTTTACATAATGGATATGTCATGCAAAATATGTCTATATTCAGTTTTAGAGTCACAAATCAGTGCATTTGTTTAAGCTTCACAAACTGGTTATTGATTATGCTAATAATTACAGTTTTTCAAAATAAATTGCTATATCTCTTCTTACTTTTGACTATGTTAATTAGTTGTTCTTTTTGATAATTTCAAAAGGGGGAGAAAGATTGCGTGTTGTGTTTGATGTATTCGAAGGTTGTATAATAGCTTCCATAGTAATCATTGCTTACCTAAGGGGGAGAGCGAGCGCTTCAACTTTGAATTCACAACCGCTATGCAAATGTACAACATCGTCAAGCTATTTCATCAAATTTAATGTGGTATTTGATGTGGTGTTTGTCATCATCAAAAAGGAGGAAGATTGAAAGTGCAAAGTGTCAAAGATTGCATTAGCAATGTTTTGCCGATGTTTTGACGAAGACAAGGAGTTAGTGAATGCTTGAAGATGTCTCAACAATCAACATGCCTAGATCTCAATGGTCATATCTAGACTAGGTTATATCAATAGAGTTATATTTCTAAGTAGTCTGAGATGTGTGCCTTAGTTACTGAGTCTGGGTTATGTAAACCTAGATGCAAGTCTCACAAGCCATAAATATTGACATATCATATTCATGAGGCATACCATCTAGTTTATTATGTGTTCATGCATTAATCATACATATTATATGTGCATATTAGGCATAACATAATTTCTAAAACATGTATAGGTGTCAAGCATAACATTTAAGTAGTTTACCATTTAATCACATATTAAAATATGTTGGTTAATCGATTAACATGGAGTCTTACTCGATTTACGTGTCTGTTTTCTGTTTTAACTGCGTAACTGAAAATAACGGTTTGTGGAGCCAAATTCGTTTTGTATAAATTCTGGTAAATTGCATAAACGTGTAGCAATTGCATATTATTTTTAGAAACTATTAGAGATCATATTGTTAAGAGAGATGCATATGTGAGAAAGAGAGATTAACATGCTTGGTTGATATTGTTCATGATGTATTGCATGTGGTTTTAATGTGCTAAATCTCATTCATTCTTTCTTATATGTTCATGCATTCTGTTTAGAGATTTTAGAGAAAGGTTATGCATTATCTGTTTTGTATTAACTCGCATACATTCATGATGGTTTGTGTTACTTGAATGTGGGTTAATCATTGAGTTTTCATTATTGTAAAATCCGAGTATTAAGTACTCATTCATAACTCAAAGCGTTGCAATTCAAGGATTAGGAAAATCCTAGCTGCGGTTAGGTAAGGTGTTATTCACAAAGACTTGGAGGTCTTGGGATAAAGGGTGATGATACCTTGGCTGAGGCCGAATCGCGGTAAGAAAGGTTTTCTTGGGAGGCGTTTTTGGGAAAGGTCAAACCAAGGGTGACGAAGTTCTTTGGGTTCGAAGAAAGGAGCGTTCGAGACTTGTAATTGAATTGGTGTATGTAACGATAGATTGTGTTCTATAGTGAAGAAGGAAAATCTCCCAGGATCGGAAGGGGAGGCCTGGATGTAGTTTGCAAGTGTACCCGCAAACGAA
>NW_017728443.1:0-2123 GCF_001865875.1 Lupinus angustifolius
ATGCCAAGTGCATGATCCACGCCAAGCACAATTGCACTGGGTGAAGAATACGCGCCAAACACAGCTTGGCTAGATGAAGAGTCGATCCAGACGAAGAGATGCGCTCATCACACTTCCCTTGTACTCAACAAAAATGAAAATATTAGATTGATAAAAGGGGTCAAAAAAGCTTAGAATAAAATCCAAATTTTAGTCACACATACTATTTCGGTGTAAATTAGAATGTTTTCAATTTCTCTTAGTTCCTAGGCTATTATAGGTTGGAAATAAGATGTAATCATGAGAGAGAATGATTGGAGGAGTTTACGTAAGCTCATGGAGTAGATATCCCTTCTATTCGGGGTTGTATTTTCTCTTTTATTCTTTGCTTTAGTTGTGTGTAAAAATGTTTAGCTAAGATTGTCCTTTGCTCAGATTGAATGTAATATTCACTTCATGTATACTTTTAGAATTGGTTTATGTTAATTATGAGGTATTGATTATATGAGTTTTTTTTGTTATGCTTAATGCATTTTTGGTGAGTAACGACTCCCCTTGTATGATTTTGGATGTTGAACTCATGAAGAAATTTTGGTTCCCTAGCCCAAACTAGAAACTCATCTTTTTAGTAGAATTGTACTGATTTGTCACATGTGTGCCTGTGTTAATTTGATTACTAGACATAGATTCATATGAACATCAAATAACTCTCAAACTTGTTAACATAAACTACTAGACATAGAGATATGTTTAACAGATCATAGAGCTTATTCTTTTAAATTTAGTTGTTAAAGACAGAGCTATTTTAATGAGATACTAATATGACCAAGACATTGGTGATTAATATTATTAAGGTGGTGCACTTAACTCAACTTTACATGTATAGATTTCTAGACATAGAGGTATGTTGTATAGGTCATAATTCCTCATCTTGTGTGTAAATATGTTAGGCATAGAGCTTTATTTCATATGTTGCTAAATTGACTAAGACATTAGCTTTTAGTAATTTTGAGGTCACTTGTTGTGTAAGAGTCATTCCTAATTTATTTGTGTGATCAATTCGAATCTATATGGATGGTAAATAGTTAAATTCAATCTCATATCTAAATTTCGGCACCTTATATCATAATCATTTTTTATTTACTTGCATAATCCAATCGAAAAACCCTTTGAAAACTGACTCAGAATATTATTTTCTTTGTTGAAATATTAAAACTCAGCAAAGTCATTGTGGACTCGACAACTCCTTTCCCTATACTTGTTTGCAACATTGTTTGGTTATTTCTATATCAATTTGCCTGTTAGCAATTTTAAGCTTTTATGTTTCTCTGATTGAATTTATGTTTCTCCATCTTCTAAGGTTCTTCTTCCTATTAAAAAGAGCTTCAACGACTTCATAACAATGTTCAAAAGTTGTTACATTCAAATAGAAGAAGGTAATTGAATTGTGTTTGTTGATTTCTTAAAATTATATCTTATTAAAACTTTTTCTCAAACAATTATAAAGTGATGACAAATATAAATTGTTTTGAAATTTTTAGCTCAGAATAAGTTCAAGTCCCCACATTTAGTGATAATCAAAAGCACTAAAGATTTTAGGGATAGAAAAAATGCCACAAATATTTTTATATTGGTTCATTCTTAATGTCCAGTCTCTAATCACAAAAGAATTTTCAACTATTTCCCAAAAAGGTTACAAGTATTCAACACCTTAAATGTTTGTTACCAAGATGTATCTACTATGTATCTAATAACCTTAACGTGTGACATGTATCTACCATCTATTCTCTCTTTATCATAACTTCATATATTAATTAGAGAACAAAACATTTGCTTCTACAAGAGTCTTAAGTGTTTGTTACCAAGAAAAAATATTTAAAAATTGAAACATTAATTAATAACAATAAATATGCGTAGCACTTATTTAAGTTCAAATTAATAGATAAATTGAACATTGTAACAATAAATGAATATGATATATTTAATATCATTGGACATGGAGATCATTAATACAATTGTCACTTGGACAAACTTTATCTTAAGTACATATAATTTGATTTTATATGTACATGTCATGAGAAGTAATTGTCATTAGATATAATGTCACTAGACACTACAATAAAACAACCTTTTAGCCACGGTCA
>NW_017728444.1:0-2119 GCF_001865875.1 Lupinus angustifolius
AAAATATATGTACATTATTTGCGCATTATGCATAAATAAAGAAACGACCCGTGCAAATGCACGGGTACCCCGCTAGTTTCTACTTAAAAGCAACATTTTGGCTGTTTGAGATTATTATTCTCAATATTATAATTTGATCTAATTTTAGAAGTTTTTTAAGCACGCGTAAATAGATTTGATGATTCACTATAAAAAAAAACTAATCATGATGCATACATAAATGCAATTATTCTGTGTTTGTAGACTTTATTTTGATCATGTCCTTTTCTTTGTTGGAAAATTTTCTACCATTGAGTTTATGAGGCAAAACTTAGATCTCATTTTATAGGTGTAGAAATAAAATAGATAATATAATTTTTAAATAAGTTATATTTTATTGATGAGCTGTGATATATAAATTGTCATAGATGGGGTTAGATTTTTTATCTTCTTTCAAAACTATTTTTTAAGTTTTATTAAGTTGTTTCATAATTATGTTGTTTTAAACTAGTGTTTTTTAAAGTTTTTATAAAGCTAGTATTGTTTTAGAATTGATTAATTATATTAGTATGAACTTGTTTCAATATTTTTTTAATTATAATGACCATTCTATTATATTATCATAGTTAACAATAACTGAAATAAGAATTACCCTAGACATTGCATTAAGTCAATTTAAAATATATTAAACTTAAGTTCTTGATAAAAATAATAAATAAGAAAGAAAACAAAATATATTACATATGGATGAAACTTTTTTTATGAAAATGTTAATATAAACTTTTTTACATAATTAAATTATTTTTTAAAATAATGTGCACTCATTATTTTACAACCATAATTTGCTTTGAACTATTCATCTTCCTTTAATATTTGAGGTACAAATTTCACATACTTAATTTTAATGAAAAATATAAACCTCCCAATGCCTATACAATTTCAACTAGTTTGATTTTATATTACTCTATATATTATTCGATTTTTATTTATCAGAAAAGTAAAATATGAATTAAATATATATATTAATTTGATACTTTTTTACTAATGACAACCAAAAGATATGTAGAGTATCAACAAGGTGTTAATGTAGTGACGTAAGACTTCACTAAATTCTTAAGATAATCAAAAGGTCAATAGTTCAATTCCTGTAAGCGACATTTATGGAGAAAAATTGCATACACTCCGGAAAAGAATTAGTTCCTTATTCAAAGGATAAAAAAATACTCTTAGTAATATGCAAAAAAAAAACAAAAAACAAAAAAAAAACAAACAGAGAATGATGCATATTTTATGACAGAAAATATATGGTCCAAATTCCAAAGAAAGATACATAATGGAAGAGTGTAACGACAGCCCATAGAAATAAGGAGAATGATGGGATGGGGTGTGAGATTCGATGTGCGTAAAGACAATCTTCAAAACTGGGTACGTTCTTCTAATAATGTTCAAACTTCATTCTTCGTGTAAAGACACAACAATCACTTACCACTTTAACCCTCAAAATACTAAATATTAACCCATAGACGTTGGTTCAATTGATATATAATTGATTCTTCTTAAGTAATGTCTTAAGTTTGAGTCTTGTAGAAAAAATATTCACTGAGAGAGTTAGCCTCACGTAATTGTGAATGTTGCCGACTCAAATAGAATTGTCTCAAGTGCGAAGATATATATAGAAACAAAAAAAATTCTAAATATTTATTCTTTGAACCATTCATTATACAAAACTCATGGCTAATGGATATCACCTATTAACACTTTTTGATGCACTTGTTCAGTCTCTTCAAAGTAATGTTTAGGCTTATCATTCTTATCACATGAATAAATTTTTAATTTTAGAGTTGTTATTTTGTGTTGGGCCAACTTGGACATGTGCTTATCTTGTTCTGTCCTAATTGGATTCATGTTGGAATTTCTTTGGATATAGGAACAAGTTCACTTAAAAATTGTTTAAATTAATATTTAAGGATGAATAAGGGAGATAGAAAGTTAATTTAACTTAATGAATGATCACATGGAGACTTAAGTAGTTATATTATAATGTTATGGCCAATAATACTCCTAAATAAATGTCTTATAAACAAAGATTCAAACCAATAAAAGTATAATATGTGTATTATTTTGTTTAGTTTTAAAAATA
>NW_017728445.1:0-231 GCF_001865875.1 Lupinus angustifolius
ATATATTTTCATTATTTTTGGTACAAAATGCATCAATAATTCTAACGAGATATTGTTTAAATCACTTTTATACTATGTTGTAACGAACAAAAAACAATGAAAATATATTGACTTGTATACTATTTAGACTTGTTTCAACAATATACTATATATTTTATTTAACTTAATTGCACTTATCATCATTTTCTTCAAAATATCATACTGATTTCTATTCAGTGGTAAATATGTATA
>NW_017728445.1:331-697 GCF_001865875.1 Lupinus angustifolius
TCCTTGGTCCTTCTTTGATGTGCAACCTATGGAGAGACAAGAAGAGCAAGGAAAGGAACCTCCCCTGAGGAAAACCTTTGCACAAGCCCTGGGACAAACTTGTGACATAAATACCTCACAACTCCCCCAACCATGTATCGAGGGAGATGCAGTGGCCATTAAAATCCCTGAAGCTGACTATCAAGCTGGCTTGAATAGATGCAAATCACATCTTCATGGAAGAATCATTCTGTCCAAGGGGGACTCACCTATGAAGTTTCTAGATCTGAAAGCCAAGTTATGCACAATGTGGAACATGATAGGCAAGTGGAATATGCTCTCTCTAGGAAAGGGGTTTTATGAATTTTCATTCTCATCCTTGGAGGA
>NW_017728445.1:797-1694 GCF_001865875.1 Lupinus angustifolius
AACTTGGAGCCTCAAGCCTGGAATTCTAAGGTTATTCCTATGGACTCCAGACTTCAATCCAATCCTCCAAAAGCAAACTCACTCTCAAGCTTGGACCAGGATTCTTGGCTTGCCCCAAGAATACTGGAGCCCAAGAATAATTTTCTCCATAGCTGGAGGTATTGGAACTCCCATATCCTTGGATAGTGACACGAGTAATAGAAGTTTTGGTCACTATGCAAAAGTGTTAGTGGAATTAACCTTCTAGCGGATCTCCCAGAACAAATACTGGTTGAAAGAGAAGGATTTGTCTTTTTCGTTGGTATTGATTATGAAAACCTACCTGGAATCTGCACAGGTTGTAATGCTATTGGTCATACAGTGTCCCAATGTCGGAAAATGGCAAAGAAATCTGCTACTGAGGAAGCAACATTGCAAAAAGATAAAAGTCACACAGGCAATACTCAAGCAGATGAGGCTCCAAGATATAAAGTCAAAAAGACTCCCCTGCCTGATATTGCTCCACCATTGGTAGAGGTTCATGCTACCAGCAACAACACTGAATCCAGACAGATAAATGACTTAGTCATCAACTTGGAGTTAGATAGAGGACAAGAAAACATGGCTGAGTTGGAAAATTTGGCACTCAACACTGTCATAGGGGAGGTCGACTCTGACTCTGATGACCCTAATGAAAATGTCCTTGTCCAAGAGACTCCAGACATGAATAACAAGGCTACCTATGATGATATGAGGATAGTGGGAAGACTATGGGCTGATAACAATGACTCTATAGAGGGAGAGGAGGATTTCCAAGCAGTTCTAAGCAAGTCTCAAAAGAAGAAGTTGAGGAAAAGTACCAAATCAATGCAGATTCACAATACCCGAAGGGGTGGCTACCTAAACATTGCTCAATGA
>NW_017728445.1:1794-2113 GCF_001865875.1 Lupinus angustifolius
CTTTTGGTGGTTAATGATAGAGGTGAGCATCCCCCCTCATTATGGATCCTCTGTAATCTTGACTTAGCTCCTTTTGTGTTAATAAAAGCTAATCAGCATATTGCTCTATCTATGTTGGTCAACAATAAGATCCTTTACATTTGTGCTATCTATGCACAAACAAATTATATCCTCCGTAGATCTCTCTGGGATGATGTTCAAAAACTCATATCTGACTTCCCTGGGCCTTGGTGTTGTATAGGAGACTTCAATGTTGTCCTGGGTGCTAATGAGCGTAGGAGTCTGAGATTGTCAGTTAGGATTCCTTGTGCTGAATTTC
>NW_017728446.1:0-1635 GCF_001865875.1 Lupinus angustifolius
GATGGCCTAAATCATAATTTATTTACTATAAGTCAAATATGTGACGAACATTTTAGTATAGTTTTTAACTCTGACTCATGCATCATAAAAGATAAAATGAACCATGATGCAAAACACATTAGGAATGTGATAAATAACATTTACATGATTCCCTTAGATGACATATCATTAAAAGTTAAATGCTTATTAGTCAAAATGATGATACATGGTTATGACATAGGATAATAGCTCACTTCCATATGAACCATTTAAATAAATTAATCAAGCATGAACTTGTAGTAGGTTTGCCCAAAATCAAATTTGTTAAAGACAAATTATGCAACACATGTCAGAAAGATAAACAAGTTAAAGTATCTATTAAATCTAAGCATATAGTATCTACTACTAGGTCATTATAATTATTGCATATGGATTTGTTTGGTCCATTAAAGACTAAAAGTTTGACGCTAATTACTATTCTCTTGTGATAGTTGGTGGATTTTCAACATTTACTTTCACACTAATTTTGGTACACAAAAAAGAGACATTTCATGCTTTTAGAAAGTACACAAAATGTGTCTAAAAAGAAAAATCTCAGATAATCTCTTCTATTAAAAGTGACTGTGCGGGAGAATTTCAAAATGTCTTGTTCAGTGGTCCTATATAAAAAGCTTTTAATACATATCAAAACAAGAGATTATATCATCGTTTAGAATTTAGCATATGCATGCAATCTTTCTCTAAGAGCCCATTTTTAAACTATAAATTGACATCATTTTTCAATAGAAATAAACCATATATAAGAAAATACAACAAAGAAAACACCAAAAATCAAAGAAAAATCATTTTGTGTGACATGGTGATGTTAGAACCATCGTCTCTACAGCACCCATGTTATTTTAAGTGAACCGTCCGGTTCACTTTCTGGGTTATTGCAGTTTAACAGGGTTTAATACCATCGGATGGAAATTTCTCCGATTCAAAGCATTTCAACCCCTTATTCGGTTAAGACTACAAATAATAGGCGTTTTCAAGCCGGTCAGCAGTCGGACTGTGCAATCAGATCCGGTTATCACAATACTGGTCCAAATAGTATAAGAGTCAGTGTCTTCATTATTTTTTCTTCCGTTATAAACTGCATTAATAATTATAAGGAGATGTTTAAACCACTCTTATCTTATATTGTAACTAACCAAAATAATTAATAGACATCGACTCTTATACTATTTAGAATCATCTTCACAATATACCATATTTTGTTTGACCGAATTACAATCGTCACCATTTTTTCTTTAAGAAATTACATTTATCTCTCCTATAGTGTTAGTTAGTGTAATATATGTTTAAAAAGGGAGGGGTGGTTTATGTAATTTCACTAAAACTCACGGGGTGCTTGTGTAATTTACTCTAGATAAAATGTAAATTTTCTTTCTTGTTTAGTGTCTTACCTTTATAGTCATTTTAACATTAATATCACATAAAGCTCTTGATTTGTTTTACAAAGTTTTAAGGGGATGAAAAAACGTTACAAGGTTCAAACACTGAGTTTTTTAGAAAGAGGGAATAGTGTGTATTTTTCGTTGGGGATTTCCCGGAAAAAATCGTCGTATTTTTCTCCTATTCCTTATGAAAGATATTCACTCCATTAGAATAGAA
>NW_017728446.1:1735-2099 GCF_001865875.1 Lupinus angustifolius
AGAATTTAAAGAGGGTATTTATACCCGTCGTGTAGTAACAATTTACTTGAAACAAAGTAAGAGGTTACTTGAAACAATGTAACATGTGACTTGAAACAGATTGACAAGTTACTTGAAATAGAGTAATATATTACTTCAAACTGAGTAATATGTTAAATATGACGGGGAAAAGGGCCATATTTGATTACTGTATATAGCAATCGATTACTCTGTTAGATAGTGAAGTCTAGTAACCGATTACCACGACAAGAGTAATCGATTACTATATCTTGGAGGTGTTGTTTCAAATTTGACACTAAACCACCACATACCAAAACGAACAAGTATCTTACCAAATGTCTTGTACCTTCTAGAATGGATCTTA
>NW_017728447.1:0-768 GCF_001865875.1 Lupinus angustifolius
GGGTGAGCTTTCTTGGTTTTCCACACGGATGGCATATATGAATGCTCCTGAGGTTTGGTTTGACATTCTTCATTTGTTCCTTTTTCATTATCCATGTCCTTTGAGTATCTTCCAAAGCACCTGCAACATCATCAGAAACGACCTTTCTCTTCTCTTTTGGAGAAGATTCGTCAAACTGTACATGGATAGACTCTTCAACTTGCATTAAATATTTATTAAAGACTCTGAAGGCTTTGCTATGAATCGAGTATCCCAAAAATATTCCCTCATCGGCTTTAGAGTCGAATTTCCCTAAGGCCCGCTTTCCATTATTTAATATAAAACATTTGCAACCGAAAGCGTGAAGATGGGATATGTTTGGTTTGCGGCCTTTTAAAAGTTCATAAGGAGTTTTATTCAAATTAGGCCTTAAAAGTACTCGATTTATAACATAACATGCAGTATGAACTGCATCAGCCCAGAAGTATTTGGGGGTGTTACTTTCATTATGCATGGTTCTCGCTAATTCTTCTAAAACGCGATTTTTCCGCTCAACAACTCCATTTGGTTGTGGAGTGCGAGGAGCAGAGAACTGATGCAAAATGCCATGCTTATCACAGAATTTGTCGAACTGAAAGTTCTCAAATTCTCCCCCGTGATCACTTCGTATATATATTATTTTCAGGTTAAGTTGGTTTTGGATTTGCTTGGCAAGACTTTTAAAATTTTTGAACGCGTCGCTTTTTTATGATAAAAACAATGTCCATGTAAATCTAGAGAAATCATCAA
>NW_017728447.1:868-2093 GCF_001865875.1 Lupinus angustifolius
CTCTAAACACCTAATACAAACTCATGCAATATGACAATGTATTAGTTTCAAAACAGAAGTTACAGAATGTAAAAACTTCACAAAAAGCATCAATAATATGCATGAACATGTGAGATGAATGATGAGAAATATATCATGAAATGCCACTCAATCCTAAAGCATAGAATTCTCTCCTTTCTAAACTCACAAATGCACTAACCACTAGATGCAACAAATATCACGAAAAATGCTCTAACTCTCTAATAAATGCAACATGCAACTTATGAGATCAGTTCTGAAAACGCAGTTTATAAAGAATTAGTTCTGAAGCCCAGTTAATCGATTAAAGCCTTGGTTAATCGATTAACGTTGTTCAAAAACGTAACTGATTCTGTTTTCCAAGTTTTTCAGTTTCAACAACTTCTCAAACAGTTAGGTTAATTGATTAACGTATGCCTTAATCGATTAACATCATATTTTCATGTGTAATTTTAAATACAAAAACTCGAATACGTTATGCACTTAATTCATACATGTTTAACACTTAGTTTATGCCTAGAATGCACATATACATGTATTTATGTGATGCATGAACATATTATGAATGACATATCTCAAAGATGAAATGATTTAAAAGATTTATGCATATGAGATATGTATTAGGTGACCTAAGCCTTAGACTCAACTTAAACTAGTTTCTAGTCTAAGCCTAGTACCAATCAAAAGACTTAAGCATGTTGATTTGTTGGTGATCTTCAAGCTCTTATTAGCACAAGTTGTCCTCATCAAAACCATGACATATAAAGAGAGCTTTCCAAAGTGTTCCTCTTGACATGCACACTTTCACTATATATATATTGTTGTAAATTAGGGTATTAGAAGTGTAGCATTTCTGCAACTATAAGGAGACACGTAGTTTTATATTATAATAACTAGCGTGTCGACAAACACTTCGTATTCTTATGTATTAAATTTTTATTTTTTATTTTAGAGAATTAGAATGTTTTTGATTGGATGTACTATTGCAATTTTCCAATAGAAGAATTCATCTTATTCATTGAACTGATTCAATTACATTGCTATCTATTTATACATTGAGAAAGAAGGAAAAGCAATGAGGAAGCTAAAATGTATCCAAGTGCATTCAGCTTGAATTGTAGAAGGAAAAATAGGCTAGAGTCATTTGTTGATGTGTAGCTTGGTGTTGTGCAATGACTCATATCTCTAGATAACAGCAATACAAGTT
>NW_017728448.1:0-545 GCF_001865875.1 Lupinus angustifolius
CACTGAATCAGAATATTGATCCCTTGCATACACTACTACTGAGCTATTATGGCTTAAACAACTCATAACTGACCTCCAAGCACCGATTTCTCATCCTCCTTTGCTGCTATGTGACAATGTAGGTGCAATTTTCATGTCCAAAAATATCGTTATTCATACACGATCAAAGCACATTGCCTTGGATTTTCATTTTGTTAGAGAACAAGTTGAATCAAATTCGCTTCCAATCAATTATGTTTCTTCAGCGGATCAACTTGCTGACATTTTCACGAAACCGTTATCGAAGGATCATATAACACAATTGTGTTCCAACCTTCAAGTTCATCCAGTACTTGAGCTTGTCGGGGTTAATAATCAACCTGTCTGTTCATGACTGTTTTAAAGCTTGTTATTTTATTCCCTTGTCTTTATGTATACTATTATACTTAGTGTCGTGTATTTAGGACATCCTAGTTTATTTTCTGGTATTCATTATAGTATATATATCTCTGCTGTAACACTCTTGAGATGATAAGAAACACTGTTTTTCTATACTTTCTATTACT
>NW_017728448.1:645-1019 GCF_001865875.1 Lupinus angustifolius
GGGGGAATAATTAATTAGTACCACTGGTTAACCAATTGTGTGACCAATCACTGTTGAACTACATTAAAAATTTGTTAACAAATTGGGAATAACTAATTTCATTCTGATGTATTTGGCTCTAAAGACCAAATAAGGAATTGTTGTCCACGAATGGAAACATATTATGTTAATTAAAAAAATTAATTATTCATTATTTTTTTGACATTATTTTTATTGGTATGAGACAAAATTTGAAACGTGGTTTGAAACAACTAATTCATGTTCCTAATTATCCACAAAACAAAGAAACAAGGAAAATGATGGCTTAGTTACATTATATTGAACTACATTTAATCATGTAACTACAAATATAAAACAAATTGATATGTGTAGAA
>NW_017728448.1:1119-1477 GCF_001865875.1 Lupinus angustifolius
AATTTCAGATATAGTTTAAGACAATTGATCCTTATATAATTGTGATTGTTTATTGAAATGAGATTTAATTAGTGAATTGACAGTTAAATCATTATACTACTATATAGATATTCTGATTTAATAATTGGTATGATATTAATAAAATATCATCAGGTACCCAATTTGTTTTTTATTAATCGGACATAGAAATAAGGATATGAAATTTAATTTAATTAATCTAAAATATGATGTTGTTCCTCATCACATGACCCCTCTATCCATTTCCTTCCTAATTCATCCTTGGTATCACTTTAATACTAACATGTAATCATTTCTTTGTTTATTTTCCTTCCAATTTATTATCCTTTATATAAAAAAA
>NW_017728448.1:1577-2091 GCF_001865875.1 Lupinus angustifolius
AACTGAACCAATGACTGCACAAATTTCAAACCCCTTGAACCATGGCACAAACTCGACGGAAAATTCGTTCTCTTCACTTGGGCTTTTGTCGGCCTTAGCATTCAATTCTGCCTCAACCTTGTCAACGTCGACGGTAGGTAAGACATCAATATATAGCTATAGCTAAGGATTGTTAGGATAAACTACCATTAGAAAATAAATACAATTATATAAATAATAAAACTGAAACCATATGGTGAAATTATATATGATATTATCAATAAATAATAAGATAAGTATTATGTAATTCAGGATAAAAAGGATNCTTCACTTGGGCTTTTGTCGGCCTTAGCATTCAATTCTGCCACAACCTTGTCAACGTCGACGGTAGGTAAGATCATCAATATATAGCTATAGCTAAGGATTGCTAGGATAAACTACCATTGGAAAATAAATACAATTATATAAATAATAAAACTGAAACCATTTCGTGAAATTATATATGATATTATCAATAAATAATAAGATAAGTATT
>NW_017728449.1:0-2088 GCF_001865875.1 Lupinus angustifolius
AATGACACCCTTGGGAGGCTTGATACCAATGTCCTCATACAGTTCAGGATGTGTCAGGGGAAGCTCAACTGCTTCTTTAATTTCCTGTATTTGGGCATCTAAACCACCAATGTCAGCATATGACTCCAAAGGAGCCTTCTCAACCTTCATGACAGAGACCATAGGATCAACTTCATCTTGAAGAAGCCCAACAACAGAAAGAACCTGGTTAAGACACATACACAATAAGAAAACCATTATATCTCCAGCATCTAACCATATCAACTCTACAATAAGAGATAACTAATTCAATTAAACAAAGCACAATTTCATCAACCTCCATGTCACGCTTGCTCCCAAAGACATGCCATTCAAAAAATATTTTACCCCCAACTTTCACCACCCACTTTATCAGTTACAAGTTAACATATAGTCTCTCATAATTTTCATCACTTCTTCAACAACACAGGGAGAGGAGATTTTCTCGTTTAATATTTTTAGACTATGATACAATTTTCTATGACAGACCCTTTCAAAACACCGAATGTTACTCATTAGGGTAGAAAACAATGTTACATTCAGCTTCGCACTATAGGACTGTCCCAAATTTGTAGTTGGTAACTGTAAATGATTTCACTGTAAATCATCACACATTTCTGATATACCAAGCAAGCATGGAGCCATGAAGTAAATTTCAATTCAAACTTTCCAATTTCCAATGTGTTTGTAGAAGTTCATATAGAAAGTTTATAGAGGTCTTACTTGTGATTATGAGAATAACTTATTTTAATATGCTCATCAGGGAAAGTCATGAAAATAAGCTCTTTTTACAGAAGCTTATAAGAATAGCTTATGACCTTACTATAAGCTCTCTTTAGCGTATTTCAATACGCTTAACAAATAAGCTTATTAATATAATTTCATCTCAACTTATTTCAAAAAGGTAAATAAATAAGTGCTCAAGTTGCTTACCCAAACAACTCCTTAATTGCACCACAAGCCTAGAGTATAAGATATCGAACCCCCACCAATTCAGTCTAAATCACAAAATCAGTATTCCATCTACTAAAACCCTAGTTCCTAGACCTAAGATAACATCACACTTTAATTACATGATCAAAGCACAATTGAAGACTTCCAAAAAAACCAAAAGTCGGCGTCAAAACCCTAACCTTATTGTGCATCAAAATAGAACAACCAGGCTCAAGCTGATCCTTATCAACAAAAGACAAAATCCCAACATAATACTCAGGTCCAACAGAAGACGAAACAATGGCGTGATTCTCATCAATCAGTTCTTCCAAATTCCCCACACTCATCGGCGAGCCTCTAAGATCATCAACCTTAGATCTATCCTCTTCCGCTTTCTCCTCTTGTGGCTTCAACCTTTCCTGATTCGCGACGAACTCTTCTTCCATTAGAAGATAATCTTTGATTCTCTCCAGCTTCAGGAGCCGGAGTTTGCACTTCGATAGCGGCGTCACCGTTGGTAACCGCGCCGCCGCCTCGGGACCTTTTTGTTTGCGCTGTTTACGGCCGACGCGGGTTGGTGGCGCGGCCGGTTCGAATTTTTTGTCCTTTTTGTCATTGCCGTCCGGTTTACGATCGCCTTGGAGATCTTTCCGGTTCAGACCGCCTGGTGTTCCTTGACCCATGGTTTTGGAAAATGCAGAGTTTGTGGAGAATGAGATGTAAGAGATGCTTGGCTTTGGGAACAAGTTAAACTGATGCAATCGATTAAAGAGGTTGGTTTTGTCTTTTTTATTGGGCCTATGGGCCTGTTAATTTTGAATCTGAACTTATGTGACAAGTTATGTAAATGGATCCATATTTGGGTTATGATATTTCTTATTTAATTTTTGAGCCATTTTTTTAAAGAAAAATATGTAGCCCAGTATAAGAAATTTTTTACAGCTTAAAATTTATGTACTTGCATTGTCAACTTTTTATATTGTCATATCATTGATTTGTATTACTTTTATTTGATAGTAAATAGTGGTTAATAAATCAATGGTGGATGATTTGCTAACAATGTAAAAAATACTTACATTGTCAGTATATATATGTTGTCGCGCCCCGATTTTCGGCTACGCGACCTCTCGAGTCGCC
>NW_017728450.1:0-2087 GCF_001865875.1 Lupinus angustifolius
TGAATCTGAAATGGTATATGTTCCATCTATCAACAAACACATCTTTCTCCACTGTCCAAAGCAAAAGGGCATCATATGCAACCCCAGAACAAAAAGCTGACGTTTATTTCAGTTTTCACAGGATGAAAAGCCTAACCTACAATTAACCATAATATACTATCTAGTACTCTTCATTTCTTCATTCTCTCTAATACTTACCTTAACTAAGCCCTCCTCACCCTTATGCCATACCCTTATAATAATTAATAAATTCTAGGCTAGTTTTAAATCATGGTTGAGATTGCCATTGTATTAAATTGTAATTAAGAAAAATGTAATATTTATGTATTATCAATGTAAAAATTTATATACAGTTAATATATTATTCATTATTCATTTCTATTATCTTTTTTCGAATAGTCGATGATGATTAAACATAAATAAGTGATAATGCAATAATAATGTATAAAACTCATATACAGTCAGTAGATATATTTTTTTCTCCATTAAGAAATGTTGGAGGAAAATATAATTGTAAAAATAGGACTATTGTCATTATAATTGTGGTTTTGGATTACAATTTAAATTAATTAGCTTCACTTTATTGGAAGATATATCTTTCACCCACTCATATTATGTCAAATTGTGGATTAATTAGTGAATACGTAATACCATGATGACTCTTGAGAAAAAGAAGCTAGTTGTTATCAATGCCAAGAAATCCATGAAATGCGCCACATGTATTTGTCCACGCACATCCATCATTATCTCCTCAAAGTTTGAAGAGGCCTACTAAAGTTTATGATTTGAGAGGGAAATAAAGAAAAGAAGAAGTTTTTTTTGTCTAGCATGACCCCCTATAATTAATTTCCTGTTTTGTTCTTCAAGTATATACATACATTTCTGTAAAACAAGGAATAGTTTGATTTACATTATTATAAATAATTTTAGAGAAAAAAATATATGTACTAACAATGTATGAGTAATTCATATATTGTTATTGTATCATTCACATTCATATTTAATTATTATTAACTATTCGATAAAAAGTAATACAAATGAATAATAGATGATACAACAATGGTATATAAATCTTCACACTATTAACTCATTATAAAAAATAGGAGACTTCACTCACTTTAGTGTAGGATGTATTCATTTCAACTTAGTATAAAATATACAATATTTCTGTATTATAAAAAGTTAGTAGATACAATCATAAAAATTTAAAGCTAGGTTACATAGCGGATAAAATATAAAATATATAGTATATGTAGGTGTTTATAGCTTGGCAAAATGAACCCACACACCATATATTGTATGGAAAATTAAATACGGAATAAAACTAATTAATCATAACTTGGTCTACTTTATCATTAGGCATTGTGTGCCAACAAAATTATCATTAGGCATTAATCAATTAGCTTGAGTAGTTATGCTTTTGCCAAAGTTAGAAATCAATCAATGATAATACTAATTCATCTGCAATGCCTTAAGAAGGTTAATATATATGAGAAGGGAAATCTTATACAAGTGAACAAAGTCAAAGAAAATGGATTGGTTTACAATAGCATAAGTGATTTTTTACTTACACATAGAAATGCTTGAAATTAAAATCTCCAGTGGTTGAAAAAATCACTTCTAACAATTTAAACTGAAGGAAAGAAGGGAAGGAAGAAAAGAAGAGAAAAGTTGGCTTTCCATTGAAATTTGGTGCTTATATATAGTTCTACATTAGGTAATTATATTCATCTTCAATAACCATTTGACAAAATAATTAAGATAATTCACATTATATAATTAACCATGCCCCAAAAATTATTCCTTGTTCTTTTATATTACTGGGTGGTGGAATCATCATTATCTTGTTCTACTTCAGAAGCTGGTTCATCTTCTTCTTCAAAGCCATCAATCCCATAAGCTGCATGGCCATTTCCAAAAGCTTTTATATGATCTTTAAGTGACCTTTTGTGCTTGAAATCAGAGCCACAAATACAATACCAAAGCTTCCCACAATTCTTTTCATGAGTTCTCCAATCACCCCTAACTGCAAAGGCTTTACCACATTTTCTACACATGAAGGGCTTAATCCCATGCTTCCTCTTGTA